>NC_088860.1:45264782-45576568 GCF_963853765.1 Magallana gigas | reverse complement strand
AATATGAAGGTTATTATATTCATGGTTAAAAATTGTATTTCAATAAAAAAAACTTAAATATAAATAGCTTTTATTGATTTTCAGTATTGTTTGATTTTTTTAGTTCAGTATTATTGGTTTGGTTTGGATTTTAGGTTTCATTTCGCACTTTACGGGTACCTGAAAAGTTAAAGCTGAACACTTCTTGTCCGTCACATTATTCTTTCATCACAGCTATCCCTACAACTTCTATATAAGCTGCAGACCTCTAACAGTTCAAAGTATTTTGCTGTAGAATTCTCGCCTCTCTCACTGCAATGTCATGTCATAACTGACACTCTAAACGAGCTACAAATTTCTGTGCATATTAAGATAAGGTGGTGTTGTGCATGAACTGCACATTGTCAGGTGTCATATAGAGAATTCATATAATGTAACATATTGTCAGGTGTCATATAGAGATAACAATGTAACACATTGTCTGGTATCATTTAAAGATAACAATGTAACACATTGTCTGGTGTCAAATAGAGATTACAATGTAACACATTGTCTGGTGTCATACAGAGATTACAATACAACACATTGTGCAGGTGTCATATAGAGATAACATTGTAGCACATTGGCTTGTGTCATATAAAGATTACAATGTAACACATTCTCAGCTGTCATATAGAGAATACAATGTATCACATTGGCTGGTGTCATATAGAGATTACAAAAAAATCATTGTCTGGTGTCATATAGAGATTACAATATAACACTATGTCTGGTGTCATTTAGAGATACATTAAAACACATTGTCTGGTGCCATACAGATATTACAAAGTATCACATTTTCTGTGTTACATTTGTCTGCTGTCATAATTATAGAAATTACAATACAACACATTGTCTGCTGTCATAAAGAGATTACAATATAACACATTGTCTGGTGCCTTTATGAGATATAACATGGTGTCATATAAAGATAACAATTAAACACATTGTTTTGTGTCATAAAGAGATAACAGTTTAGCACATTGTCTGGTGTCATATAGAGATCACAATGTAACACATTGTCTGGTGTCATATAGAGAATACAATGTAACACATTGTCTTGTGTCATATAGAGATTACATTAAAACACATCAGCTGGTGTCATACAGAGATTACAATACAACACATTGTATGGTTTCATATAGAGATAGCAATGTAACAGATTGTCTGTTGTCATATAAAGATAACATTGTATCACCTTGTCTGTGTTTCATTGTCTGGTGTCATAATTATAGAAATTACAATACCACACATTGGCTGGTTTCATAAAGAGATAACAATGTAACACATTGTCTGGTGTCATACAGAGATAGCAATTGATATTACACATTGTCTGGTGCCATATAGAGATTACAATGTAACACATTGTCTGGTGTCAGTTATAGTTATATAGAGATTACAATGTAACACATTTTCTGGTGTCATATAGAGATTACAACATAACACATTGTCTGGTTCCATATTGAGATATTGCTTGGTGTCATGTAGAGAAAACAATTAAACACATTGTCTGGTGTCATATAGAGATAACTATGTCGCACATTGGCTGGTGTCATATAGAGATTACAATATAATACATTGTATGGTGTCAAATAGAGATTACAATTTAACAGGTTGTCTGGTGTCATATAGAGATTACAATTTAACTCATTGTCTCGTGTCATAAAGATAATACAATAAAACATGTGTCATATAGAGATAACTATGTCGCACATTTGCTCTTGTCATATATAGATTACAACGTAACACATTGTCAGGTGTCATGAAAAGAATTCAATGTAACACATTGGCTGGTGTCATATAGAGATTCCAATATAACACACTGTCTGCTGTCATAATAATAGAAATTACAATACAACATATTGTATGGTGTCATATAGAGATGACAATATAACACATTGTCTGGTGTCATATTGAGATATTAAATGCTGTCATATAGAAATAACAATTAAACACATTGTCTGGTGTTATATAGAGATTACAATGTAAGACATTGGCTGGTGTCATATAGAGATTACAATAAAACACATTGTCTAGTGTCATCAAGAGATTACAGTGTAACACATTGTCTGGAGTCATACAGATATAGCATTGTATCACATTATCTTTGTTACATTGTCTGGTGTCATAATTAGACAAATTACAATACAACACATTGTCTGTTGTCATACTGAGATATTACATGGTGTCATATAGAGATTACAATGTAACACATTTTCTGGTGTCATATAGAGATCACAAAGTAACACATTGTCTGGTGTCATATAGAGAATACAATGTAACATATTGTCTGGTGTCATATAGAGATATCGTTATAATACATTGTCTGTGTTACATTGTCTGGTGTCATAATCATAGAAATTACAATACAACACATTGTCTGGTGTCATGAAGAGATTACAAAATAACACATTGGCTGGTGTCATAAAGAGATTACAATAAACCACATTGGCTGGTGTCATATAGATATTACAATAAAACACATTGTCTGGTGTCATAAAGAGATTACAAAAAACCACATTGGCTGGTGTCATATAGAGATTACAAGAAAACACATTGTCTGGTGTCATATAGAGAATACAATGTAACAAATTGTCTGTTGTCATATAGAGATAGCGTTGTACCACATTGTGTGTGTTACATTGTCTGGTGTCATAATCATAGAAATCACTATACAACACATTGTCTGGTGTCATGAAGAGATTACAAAATAACACATTGGCTGGTGTCATTTAGAGATTACAATAAAACACATTGGCTGGTGTCATATAGAGAATACAATGTAACACGTTGTCTAGTGTCATATAGAGAAAGAATTGTATCACATTGTCTGTGTTACATTGTCTGGTGTCATAATTATAGAAATTACAATACAACACATTGTCTGGTGTCATGAAGAGATTACACTGTAACACATTGGCTGGTGTCATATAGAGATTACAATGCAACACATTGTCTGTTGTCATATAGAGAATACTATGTAACATGTTGTCTGGTGTCATATAGAGATAGCATTGTATTACATTGTTTGTGTTACATTGTCTGGTGTCATAATTATAGAAATTACAATACAACACATTGTCTGGTGTCATAATGAGATATTACATGGTGTTATATAGAGATTACAATGTAACACATTTTCTGGTGTCATATAGAGATTACAATATAACACATTGTCTGGTTCTATATTGAGATATTGCTTGGTGTCATGTAGAGAAAAACAATTAAACACATTGTCTGGTGTCCTATAGAGAGTACAGTGTAACACATTGTCTGGTGTCATATAGAGAATAAAATGTAACACGTTGTCTGGCGTCATTCAGAGATAGCATTGTATCGCATTGTCTGTGGTACATTGTCTGGTGTCATAATCATAGAAATTACAATACAACACATTGTCTGGTGTCATACTGAGATATTACATGGTGTCATATAGAGATTACAATGTAACACATTGGCTGGTGTCATAAAGAGATTACAATAAGACACATTGTCTGGTGTCATATAGAGATAACATTGTATTACATTGTCTGTGTTACATTGTCTGGCTTCATAATTATAGAAATTACAATGCAACACATTGTCTAGTGTCATAAAGAGATTACAATGTAACACATTGTCTGGTGTCATATAGAAATTACAATGCAACACATTGTCTGGTGTCATAAAGAGATTACAATGTAACACATTGTCTGGTGTCATAAAGAGATAACAATGTAACGTGTTGTCATGTGTCATAAAGAGAATACAATGTAACATATTGTCTGGTGTCATATAGAGATTACAATTTAACATATTGTCTGGTGTCAAATAGAGATTACAATTTAACATATTGTCTGGTGCCATATTGAGAATACAATTAAACACATTGTCTGGTGCCAAATAGAGATTACAATACAACACATTGTCTGGTGTCATATAGATATTACAATGTAACACGTTGTCTGGTGTCAATAGAGATAACAATGTAACAGGTTGTCTGGTGTCATATAGAGAATACATTGTAACATATTGTCTGGTGTCATATAAAAATTACAATGTAACACATTGTCTGGTTTTACAAAGAGATTACAATGCAACACATTGTCTGGTGTCATATAGAGATATCATTATAACACAATGCCTGGTGTCGTATAGCAAAGTCAAATAAACCACAGTATATGTGTATGTTGTCACAAATACATTGCAATGTAACACTTTGTCTGGTGCCATTAAGGTAGCTTTTTACAATTTGATACAATGTCTTATGTCATCTAGAGATTACAGCATAATACATTGTCTGATGCGATATAGGGATTACATTATAACAGACCCTTTAGTGTGATATATAAACTGTACAATTTAACACAATATATGGTGTTAAATAGAGGTTTTTGTATAACAAAATGTCTTCTCATATATATATCACACATTGTGTTGTGACATTTTAAAACAGTACACTGTTTTGTATTATAAATGAATAACAATGCCGGTAAAACGTATTGTTTAATGTTACTTAAAGATAGCCACATAACACATTGTCTGGTTTCACTAAGACTGAGTAACAAAATAACACAAAGTCACGAATAGTTAACAATAAAACACTTTCTGATGTCACTAACAAATTACAATATAACACATTGCTTGGTGTCATTCAGAGACTAAAGTATAACATATTGCATAGTATTACATACAGAGAACAATGTCACACAATGTTTTACGTGCCTGGTGAAATAGAGAAATAACAAAACAACAGTCTAGTGTCAATCAAAGATTTTCATAAAGCACATCACTGGTGCAACCAAGAAATACGAATGTCGCATATTATCTGATGCCACTAAATATCAATAATCAACAAATTGTGTTGTGTTTCTAAAGGTAGCAACATGGAACACATTGTATGTCTGCTGATATAAGAAATTAAAGTGATAAACATTGTCTAGTGCCGCCAAGAGATTACAAGATACTATAGTACCACAGGTCCTGAGTTCGAATACACCAGGGACTTATTTTCATGAAGAGCGGTAAAAAAAATTTAAAATGATTTTCCCCCCAAAATTTAACTTTTCATTTTCAAGTCAAAACATGCTAAAAATCCATATCTTTAGGTAATTTAGAAGAATAGGCGTGCATGCAGAACTTTTTCAAGGTGTGTTGAGGACACATATTACATTATCCTGTGCTTATAATCCTAGTTATGAATCATTTGTAAAACGCAAATAATGTTGTGAAGAGTTCATGAGTTATTCCTCTTGGTACGTGCATTGCCGTCTTATTCCAGAAAGGTTGAAATGGGTCATACAATTCAAAACCGTACATAGAAACCAAATTGTCTTTCACCATTATGTATCTTCTTGTAATTGTCATAAAGTGCATTCTATGTCCGATAGAATTTAAATACCGAATGTCAAAAGAGAGAAAAATGAATTAAATGTAGTAACTAAATAAAGGTAAATGAACAAGGTCATGAACTCGTTCTTATTTAACCATTTTGGGACTTGGGCCTTTAAGTCAAGTTACAAGCGAGATATACTGGGGTAATAATTGATACTTATGTAAACAAAGCTCGAGTCTTATAGTCGTTTACTAAAAATGTAATGTAGAAAATTACCTTTTCTTAGACAAAATGACATGTAAAAAACAATTTGACCTAATTTAATATCTTCTTTAATACTATTATCAACAAAAGAAAGTTACATTTGATTGAAATTTACACCAATACAACGAATATGTAAAAAATGACAATATTCGAGCTTTGTTTACAAAACAAATAATTATGAACTGTTTATCTTGCTTATAACTTGGTATTTGAGTTTCAAATTTTGACATAGCATTATAAACTTTTATATTTATCAGTATAAACATTGAAAATGGAAAAAAAATTGAAAATTTTAAGTCAAATCGTGTTCAAGTCCCTTTAAAGCGACAAAAGAATATGAAGTAATCAACTATATCAGGCATAGAGAAAAAAAGACGACTATTATCTGTCCCAAGTTATTGCTTCCATCACTTTTTGATGATTTTTAATTAAATTACACATACCGGTGAAGGAAGTACAGTTGAAACCGATAAAAGGGAACATATCCCAGATCTCTTCATTAAACAATTATCATTTTTCACTCATAAAAGTTCACAGGAATGAAAACAAATTTCTTACGGAGATTTATAATGGGAAATGTTTACCTCTTTTCTCCATTCGGAGGTTTTTTTTTGGATGTGTATTGAAACCTGAAGCGGTAGAGGGGGCGTTTCAAAACAGATAATCTGGACATTTTTCATATTAGTGGATGAAAGTAGTTTGAGCACAAAGATATTTATGGTTATCGAAATATCAAACAAAAAGTTGTGGAAGCAAAAACTCGGGACAGAGTATAGAAGGATGTATAGTCCACGAATGCATTTTCCATAGGCGGTAATGTTAACGTTAGGGTTCATAGCTCCAGCCCTTATTTTCGTTCAGCAACGAGGGACCTCTTGAATGAAAGCTCATTAAATTTGTCTCTTTCCTACACATGCGTCTGTATTGAGAAACTCTGAAAAGGAAAGTAAAAGCAGGGAATTTCACAGTTTTGGAAAGGATGTACATCAAACAATTTCAAATCTTTTCTTCAAATGATAATTCAATTTTATCTGAAATGTGTCCAACATTCTGATTTAAAATGTCCCAATAAATGTATATACACTCTGCAAGTATAGGAACTGTTTTGCTTAAAGGCACTGCTTTGTAGTCCTATCGATTCTAAACATAGTTAGAGGGATATACCCAGAAATAGGTTGTTTGCTTGATTTTCTTTACGTCTTTTAGTTCTAAAAAAAACGCAACTCATGTGTTTTCATTTCAAAACGATCTAACATAAAGTTGCGTCACCATATAAAACAGTTAAAGTAACTTTAAAACCAAAACGTTTAGGTCAACATGTTTATTTTTTTTTGGCCATTGTATTTTTTTAAAACTAAATATACTCCCTGAACAAAGAAAAGATTGGAAAATTCCCTGTTTCAAGTATTTTAAACTTTATCTATGACAATAATTTAACGGTGTCACTAATAAATTACAACAACACACTGTTTAGTGTCATATAGATATTATGTTAAAACACATTGTCTGGTGCCACATTGATACTACAATAAAACACATTGCCTGGTGTGAAATAGAGATTACAATGTAACAAATTGTCTGGTGTCATATATAGATTATGATATAACACATTTTCTGGTGACATATAGAGATTATAATGTAACACATTGTCTGGAGACATAAAGAAATTACAATATAACACATTGTCTGGTGTCAAATAGAGATTACAATGTAACAAATTGTCTGGTGTCATAAAGAGATGACAATATAACACATTGTCTGGTATCATATAGATATTACAAGTTAACATATTTTCTGGTGACATATAGAGAATACAATGTAACACATTGTCTGGTGTTATATAGAGATAACAATGTAACACATTGTCTAGAGTCATATAGAGATTACAATTTCTCGCATTATCACCGGTGTGAGATCGGTTTGTCCGGTGTGAGACAGCAGTGTGAGATTTTTCTGTCTTACACTGTGTATTACTACGCCGTTTTAAAACGTAAACAAAGGTTGTCTGCTGTAGGGAAAGGCAAAATGGTGGATTGAGATTATCAATCAAGTAATTGTTTGCTTAATCAATTACAATTTATCATATTTTTAATTTTAAAAAACTATCGTATGGTCTCATTTTGACTTGCACTATTTGAAGCACGCGGAGGGATAAACTGAAAGAAATGTTTTGAACGTCATAGTTATCGGCACCATAGTTATCAAACATCATTTTTTTTAAGGTAATATAATGCGAGAAAAATAATCATTCATTATATACTCGTGTCGGATAGTGAATTTCAACCTTGGGGCCAAGATTCACGGTCTAGGACTCCTCAAAGCCTCGTCCTAGACCGTGAATCTTGTCCCCTCGGTGGAATTTCACTATCCCACGCTCGTAATAATGAATGATTCTATTAGTAACACATTGTCTGGTGAAATATAGAAATGACAATGTAACACATTGTCTGGTGTCATATAGAGATTACAATGTAACATATTGTCTGGTGTCATATAGAGTTAACAATATAACACATTGTCTGGTGTCATATAGAAATGACCATATAACACATTGTCTGGTGTCACATAGAGATTGAAATGTAACACATTTTCTTTCGTCATATAAAGACTGCAATATAACATATTGTCTGGTGTCATATAGAGATTAGAATGTAACACATTGTCTGGTGTAATATAGAGACTGCAGTATAACACATTGTCTGGTGTCATATAGAGATTAGAATGTAACACATTGTCTGGTGTAATATAGAGATTGCAATATAACACATTGTCTGGTGTCATATAGAGATTGCAATATAACACATTGTCTGGTGTAATATAGAGATAACAATATAACACATTGTCTGGTGTAATATAGAGATAACAATATAACACATTGTCTGGTGCCATATAGAGATAATATTTTCTCGCATTATCACCGGTGTGAGATCGTTTTATCCGGTGTGAGACAGCAGTGTGAGATTTTTCTGTCTTACACTGTGTATTACTACGCCGTTTTAAAACGTAAACAAACGTTGTCTGCTGTAAAAAAATGCAAAATAGTGCATTGAGATTATCCATTAAGTAATTGTGTTGCTTAATTAATTACAATTTTTCATATTTTAATTGAAAAAACTGCCGTATTCTTTCATTTAACTTGCACTATTTGAAGCACGCGGAGGGATAAACCGAAAGTAATCTTTTGAACGTCATAACAGAAAGTTGTCAAACATCATTTTTTAAACTAATATAATGCGAGAAAAATAATCATTCATTATATACTCGTGTGGGATAGTTAAATTCCACCTCGGCGAAGCCTCGTCCTAGACCGTGAATCTTGTCCCCTCGGTGGAATTTCACTATCCCACATTCGTAACAATGAATGATTCTATTAATAACACATTGTCTGGTGACATATAGAGATTACAATGTAACACATTTTCTGGTGTTATATAGAAATAACAATGTAACACATTGTCTAGTGTCATATAGAGATTAGAATCTAACACATTGGCTGGTGTCATATAGAGATTACAATAAAACACATTGTCTGGTGTGATATAGATATTACAATATAAAACATTGTCTGGTGTCATATAGAGATAACAATGTAACACATTGTCTGGTGTCATATAGAGATAATAATGTAACACATTGTCTTGTGTCATATAGAGATCACAATGTAACACATTGTCTGGTGTCATAAAGAGATTACAATGTAACCCATTGTCTTGTGTCATATAGAAATTATAATGTAACACATTGGCTTGTGTCATATAGAGAATACAATGTAACACATTGTCTGGTGTCATATAGAAAATACAATAAAACACATTGTCTGGTGTCATATAGAGATAACAATGTAACATATTGTCTGGTGACATATAGAGATTACAATGTAACATATTGTCCGGTGTCATATAGCTGCAATAATGTAGCCCTCTCCCGATTTTTTTTTTTTTTTTTTTTGGGAGAGGGCTACAACTCCATAGGATCTCCGTAATGGTGCAAGTGCGGGAGTGATTCACTCCCGCAACGATTTCGTCTCAAATCGTACATAAATGACAATAACATTTGCATTTCTTACCTGAACTCAAACATTGTAGATGTCTATGGCATAAATTAATCCAAAAATATCAAGTATAGTCTATATATCGGTTATTTTTCGTGTATGTCAACAACGAAAGTTGAATTTGTCCGCCATGTTTACTGACCTTGACCGGTTTTATTTTGGGACAGCCAATGAGAATTCAGGAGCGGATCTTGAACTGAATATAGGAATTCCCCTATTATAAACATAATTAACGCGGTAAATATGAATTTTCCATTATATACCATTTCCTTAAATGATGTTTTAGTGATATAACGAGGTAAGATCGATTATTTACACTGACATTCACGTTAACAAGCCCATCAAAACTCCAAGCGTACATCCCATAAAATCACGCGAGAACTGTCATGGCTGCTGAAAAGGACGACTGGTAAACATGCTGATGTGTTTTATCTGGTTTTGGTTTATATACGGTTAATTTGTTCAACCTGAATTAAAAAATCATTTTATCTAAAGAAAGTCAATTATAAAATCGATCTTTTTAGACCGAAGTCAGCCGCATTAAAAAATTAATTTTGCACCATTACGGAGATCCTGTGGAATTGTAGCCCTCTCCAGTAAACATCAGATATAAAAAATCGGAGAGGGCTACATTATTGCAGCTAGGTGTCATATAGAGATTACAATATAACACAGTGTATGGTGTCATATAGAAATAACAATATAACACATTGTCTGGTGTTATATTGAGATTACAATGTAGCACATTGTCTGGTGACATATAGAGATTGAAATATAACACATTGTCTGGTGTCATATAGAGACTGCAGTATAACATATTGTCTGGTGTCATATAGAGATTAGAATGTAACACATGGGCTGGTGTAATATAGAGACTGCAGTATAACACATTGTCTGGTGTCATATAGAGATAACAATTTAACACATTGTCTGGTGTAATATAGAGATAACAATATAACACATTGTCTTGTGTAATATAGAGATAACAATATAACACATTGTCTGGTGCCATATAGAGATAATAATATAACACGTTGGCTGGTGTCATATAGAGATTACAATATAATACACTGTCTGGTGCCATAATGAGATTACAATATAACACATTGTCTGGTGACATATAGAGATTACAATGTAACACATTGTCTGGTGACATATAGAGATTTCAATATAACACATTGTCTGGTGTCATAAAGATATTACAATGTAACACATTGTCTTGTGTCAGATAGAGATAACAATATAACACATTGTCTGGTGTCAGATAGAGATTAGAATGTAACACATTGGCTGGTGTGATATAGAGATTACAATAAAACACATTGTCTGGTGTCATAAAGATATTACAATGTAACACATTGTCTAGTGTCAGATAGAGATAACAATATAACACATTGTCTGGTGTTATATAGAGATAACAATATAACACATTGTCTTGTGTAATATAGAGATAACAATATAACACATTGTCTGGTGCCATATAGAGATAATAATATAACACATTGTCTGGTGTCATATAGAGATTACAATATAATACACTGTCTGGTGCCATAATGAGATTACAATATAACACATTGTCTGGTGACATATAGAGATAACAATGTAACACATTGTCTGGTGACATATAGAGATTTCAATATAACACATTGTCTGGTGTCATAAAGATATTACAATGTAACACATTGTCTAGTGTCAGATAGAGATAACAATATAACACATTGTCTGGTGTCATATAGAGATTAGAATGTAACACATTGGCTGGTGTTATATAGAGATTACAATAAAACACATTGTCTGGTGTCATAAAGATATTACAATGTAACACATTGTCTAGTGTCAGATAGAGATAACAATAGAACACATTGTCTGGTGTCAGGTAGAGATAACAATATAACATATTGTCTAGTGTCATATAAGATTAGAATGTAACACATTGGCTGGTGTCATATAGAGATTACAATTAAACACATTGTCTGGTGTCATATAGAGAATACAATATAACACATTGGCTGGTGTCATATAGAGATTACAATAAAACACATTGTCTGGTGTCATATAGAGAATACAATATAACACATTGTCTTGTGTAATATAGAGAATACAATGAACACGTTGTCTTGTGTCATATAGAGATTACAATGTAACACATTGTCGGGTGTGTTATAAAGATCTCAATGTAACACATTGGCTGGTGTCATATAGAAATTACAATGTAACACTTTGTCTGGTTTCATATAGAGAATACAATGTAACACATTGTCGGGTGTCATATAAAGATCTCAATGTAACACATTGTCTGGTGTCATATAGAGATTACAATATAACACATTGGCTCGTGTCATATAGAGAGTATAATAAAACACATTGTCTGGTGTGATATAGAGATTACAATGTAACACATTGTCTGGTGTCCATTTAAGATAACAGTAGAATACATTGCCTGATGTCATTAGTTTTCAATATTTCACAATGTGTGCTATCATTTAGATAATTGGGATATTACAATGTTTAAATAAAAATTTGACTGGTATCACTCATCCTTATTAAACCCTTTGCTAGCAAAGATGCGTATTACAATGTCACGTGTTGTCTGGTGTCATATAGAGATTACAATATTAACAAATTGTCTGGTGTTATATAGAAACTACAATATTACACATTTTTCTGGTGTTATTCAGAGATTTCAATCTAACATATTACATAGTGTTATTCAGAAATATCAATGTTACATGACACATTGTCTGATGTTTTACGCACAGACGCAGTTGGGTTTTCTTTGCTTATAATGAAAGCAAAGAAGTTGTTCCTCTTGCTGCATCCCCAGAAGAGCTTGGTATACTGTACATAGTGTACATAAAGTGGCTAAATAGCAATACGTTTTGCAGTCTCTATGTCATTATGATTAAAATCAACTCCTAAAAAGACTGTCATGTTAAGATTTTGTTTAAAAGAAGTTCATATTTTAAAAAAATGCAAAGAACTTTTCCTTATTTTTGTGATGGGAAGAAAGTTTTTCCTTTTTTGTGATGATGATGCATGGTGATAATGATGATAATGGAGTTATCAACGAAAGAGAGAGAGAGAGAGAGAGAGAGAGAGAGAGAGAGAGAGAGAGAGAGAGAGAGAGAGAGAGAGAGAGAGAGAGAGAGAGAGAGGGCTAGGGGTGCTCTCTTTGGTGATTCATTCTAGTTTATCCTCTTTTGAGAAGTGGACCGGCACAGCCTATCTACATGGATGCAGGCTATGCCTGTCCACTTCTCAAAAGAGAAAAAGATAATAATCGAAATCTGTTTTAGAAGGATAGACCTAGGAAGCGATCATTGTAGCAAAAAATCAGGCTTGTTTTGCATTAGTAACTTTGATAACTGCATGAACAACCAAAGGGGGGCATGTGTTGTGAAAAAATTAAATTCAAAAATTATAAGGAGCAAATATTTGTCATGCATTTTATTTGACACCGGGTAATAAATGTTTGAAAGGAACGCTTTTCATCTTTCGAGTGACACGCGCGCGCTGACGACAGCTGTCGCAGACGACACCAATTTGGAGATAAACTTTAAAAACTCGTCACTTTATCTCCTCTCATCAAAGGATAACATACCTTAACGACCTCATTCAAATTGAACAAGAAGAGGAAAGTGTTATCGCGTTTGAATCTTGGATGTTCTTTCAGCGTTGGCGGTATGAAAGAAAAGAAGCAGGGCAAGAATGGTTGACGGAAATGTTGAGAGTGACAAAGGCTTTATGATTCACTGTCACTAACGCTTTATGATATTTTTGTTCCTTTTAAATTCTGATGATAATTTATAGTGAATAGTTGACCTGGCTTAGCCTTGTAATAAGCCAGGTAAAAAAAATATATATGAGTCAGCCAGTTGCAAAAAAATACCTGCATCGCGATCAGGAATCAAGAAAGCTATATGATTATATAAGAAGAAAAACCTACCAACAAACTACACGTATATATATATGTATATCTAAATCGATTATGTTTATTTTATTGTGGAAAATACATCGTTCAACTCATTTATTTCTATTAACTTTGTTTTATAAACAATAATTTGATTTTGAAATAAAGCGAACAACATAACGATTTATAAAAAAACAATTTTAGATTTGAGCGAACAGTTCTCTTATTTAAAAATGCGTTAATAAGTAATTACCAAATGTGTAATGGTCAATTAGGCCACCTTTAAGATTTTTTTTTACCCTCTCCCGACCGACTTACTTACACCGCTAATGACATATTATTAGTAATCTGAGCATAATTTATTTTACGAAGTACAGCTTATTAACAATGAGTCATGAGAGGGCAGACAAACATTTTTATACATACCGTTGTCCTTTGACTCTGTTGACTAGTTGCAAATGCATGCATCGATGAAGGTGTCCTGTTGTTTCTACATCTACATGTACATAACTTAAAGCATTAACACTTAATTGCATTTGAAAAACAAAATGATGTTAAATGTGTTTTATCAGGGAATAACGGTTGGGATTATTGCAGGAAAAAATACAAAGTGTACATTTGTGGTGGCTCAATTTCCTGGTATTCGGGGATAGTTCTCACCAACGAATTTACATCCTCGATATTTTAAAAGATTAAGTATTCCTACTGAAACTGAAAACCGACGCATCCACAAAATTACATCCCCACGTAGGAGCAAAAAACCCATAGTCCACGAAATTTGGCCCCCATGAAATGAAACAATTCCACAGTAACAGGTTGTTGCAGAAATGGAGCTCCCCGGACAGGGAAAAAATCGAATATCTTTTAGATTTTAATTTATTGGAATTTGCACGTTGGACCTATTTGGTGTATACATACACATGCACGCAGCCCTTTATTTTGGTCAGTGTCCTACTTCTGGGGCTTGTAAGAATACCGTCATGAGTTAAATAAAAATTGCACAAATCACTAATTTTGAGAAAGATATAAACAGTTTAAAAAACGTTGTTTGATGCAGAAGAGTGATAAAAGAACTTTCTTTGAAATAAATTAAAGCACCAGACTGAATCAGAATGTGTTAAGTGATATGTAATCAGGTTCACTTTGATGTTTGAGATAAAATCGAACAGGAAATTGTGCGGGTTCTGGTGTTCTTTATTTAAAAGTGATAGGAAAGCACAACCGCCACGGCTCAAATACATGCAAGGGCTAGGCATTGGCAAGGGACTATACTACAATAATGTGACTGACAGGCGGAGCATCATAAACGTTGTTCTTGTTTTTTTGTCGTGCTATTTCAAAATCATATTTTTACACGTTGCAACTTTGCCCCGTAATTACACCATCTAATGATAGATTGTAACTGACATTTTACACGTATATTGATGACAAATGCACAACAACGTAACACGGATTATATTTGAAATTAATTTAATGGTAAACATAGCAATACACAATATCTGACTTTTGGTCGATCACATCACAATGATGGCGCCATACAGTATACATCAACAAGAATATTTCATTTTCTTGAGTTTTTGTATAATTATTTGAAATATATTAAAAGTATTAAAGTAGCCTAATTATATTTTTTTTCATTTGTGAAAATGAAGTCAATTACAATATCAACTTATTAAATCGCTCTTGGAAGCATTTTTGTGTAATTGTGTCTGGGAATATAATCATAGTATCGTGACTTTTGTAATTAAAGCATTATTGACTGTGAATTGATATAGATAATAATTACGTCTTTACGTGAATTGATATAGCAGAAATGCATTATAAAAAGGTATTTCTCCACGACAAATATATACTGAACATTGTTGAAGATCGTTTAAAATCACGAATGTAATTATGAATAATACAAATCCATTCTTAATCGAGGAAATTCGGACACACAACATACAAAAACAACCAATCAAACAATATCATACAGAGGACTGATCATAACAAAGGTACGGCGAGGTACATTTAAATCTGACAGTTGAATACATTGAGAATGACACGTTGATGACTTTCAAAATCTTTAGCAGGCAATTCATTTGTTCAGGAAAGAATTATCAAAAGTTAAATGAAGATCTCGTTGCCACAATTTAAGCATACATGTACTTGAATACAATGTAGTATTGATACTCTGAACATTGGTACAAGAAGAGTTATTGGTCCTTTCTATGTTAATGAATCCATCTAGTAGGCAGCTATTGAAAGTATTGCACTTCAAATGTATGTGTCCTCCTTTTTAAAACAACACAGATTTACACAGTCACGCACACGAACACCATAAGTCACGTGACCGGATGTAGCATTCACACACTATCACAGGCATCATGAGGTAAACACTCTCACACGTAAAATCCGGACATTTCTATCGTTTTCCCCGAGTGACTTGATGTCGTTTCCGACGACGCCCGACTGGAACCACGTGACCTGTCGGAGGCATCGGAACGGTCCGATCTTTTTCGAGTGACGCTATTTTCCAGGGACTTGTTGGCTGATGGCAAGAGGCAGCCCGTGACTTCCAGAACTATCGTGTTCCCGTCGTGGTCCTTCGTCTCCCAGCGCGTGTCCGATAGCGGCTTACACACGTTGGGGAATAGGGGCACGATGTGTCCAACGTCCGTCACTCGGAATTGCAATTTTACACATTCGAGAGGCCTCGGTTTGATTCCTCTTTGTAGTCTCTTCAAAGCAAACTGGATATCATAGTGTGTATGAGTATGCACCGTAAATAAACAAAAATCCTCTCGTAAAAGTTCTGGATCTGTGCCAATAATAAGTTTATAGAAATGTACCATGTCATCCCAGTTCTCTTCACCAGCAAATATCACTAACCGAATATGCTCTTTTCCATAATGCACCTGTCGAACAGCCCACAGTGGAAGATCTTCCGACGTGTAAAAGAAGTCCTGGCTGTTATATGGGTACGGATTGACCCGTCCCCGAGAAACTTGTTCAGAATGGTGGAATTTCCAAGGCGACTTCTCGAAATGGATCTTTGCCGTTTGAATTCTCTCACATCCCAGCATTCCCTCCTCATGTAGGAATATCATGACGGCGGTACTAGGAATGCTGGATTCTGAGTAAGTAAAGTCGTCTGCTCGTTGTTCGGAAATATTTATCCTCTCCGAGACTTTGAAAATATGGAGATCGGGGTCGACCCAGTCAATGACTGGCTGATACATGTCCATCATCGGGTACACCTCGTGAGAGTCCGCCAGGAAGTGCACCGTTAGCCGGTAGGGGTCGCTGAGCATGATAGAATCAATGTCGGAATTTCCGGACAAACTGATGTTTTCCCCTTCAGCTTCCGATCTCAAAGATCCAATGGAGGATATGCTACTTCCTGTAAAAGTATTATAAATACATTAGTGTATATAAAGACTGTACATTTTACGTTAATTAGAATCCATGCACGTCCAAACACAATAAATACTATTGTACCCAGATCCTGCACATGGATCTCTCGTTATTCACAAACACACGACTGGTGTTCACCCCCCAAAAAAGCGCTTACACATATCAATCCACAAGTTCAACAAATTAGACGCTAGCCAAAGATAAACAAAATTCCCAAAAAACCACATGTTCCGGTAGCCCTGTAATTCCACAGTAAGCCCGCGTTGCTCTCCAGTGGGATCTATTTGACTTGTGTCTGCAGTGAGAGGGACGAATCAACAAATCACCTGTCTATACAGCGCTCTGTCGAGACTTCTACATGCACTCTTTTTAAAAGAAGTTAGCTACTGACATGCACCAAAACGTTAGGAGGAAATTACTCTCTTTTTTTAAATTCCAAGCATTGAGGGCACTTGTAGAATCGGAATCACAGCTGGGTGTTACTATAAGAGGCACGCCGGCAATTTCACACGGGTCGACCTTGAGCACCGGAGATCTTTTTTTATATCTTTCAAGAAATTGTTTTTTGTTCTTTAAGCTAGCTTACAAAGCCGATACAAAAAAGAACAATTTTCAATACAATTAGACATTGCAAAGCAAATTATCTTTTTCTTTCACATTTGGGATTTTAACTATGCGGTTCACTGATTTGTAGATTTTTCTTGAAGGGGCTCTGTTTAAGTTTAAGAAATGGAAACACAACAGAAAAAGAGTCCTTGTTCAATTCTTCTCTTTTGACTGCAATTCAATGTATCGAGTTTTCAGGCCTGTGCATTCAACCCCCCTGTTTTATTGAAGTTCAATGGCGTGGATCCTAGCAATAAAGAGATCACACTGGGCCCCATCACAAAAGACGAAGAAAAAGATAATTGATATTAAATTTGAATAGACATTGTGGCAATACTCAATGTTTGGAGTTTTTACTGCTAGTTTTAATATTTATGAAGCAATTTTCCTTCATGCTTAGCCATTAGATAGGAATGATTCTTTAAGTACCTTTCCGATCGAAAATGCATCATGTACAATACTTTTTGACTGTGTGGTCGAATTTATCACATAGTAATGGTTATTACAATGTTTTACCATACAACATAACGTTTATTGCTGTTTTAGCTGCCTCGTAGTATTATATTGAAATCATAACGAGTATGAATAATTGGCAACTCATATCATATGATGAGTCATCAAAAAGTACATCGCGGGCATTTTGCACACCGGTATTATCTTTGTTTGACGAACTCTATCATGAAAAAAGAGCCCTCATTATCTTGCCTAACAAAGATGCAAAAAATGCTTAATTGTCTACGACTAACTGGTGAATTTTGATTTTCTAAAGAATGGAAAAAAAATTACGAAATGAATGAATTCGTGTTCTGAACAACAGGTATGGCTATAGGCATTGCTAGAGGCCCGCGGGAACTAACAACCACCATGCACAGAAATTGTTGGGATTCCAATCAATCCAAACTGATTCTTCAGCTTGAAATATTTTTCATTTCACAAAATATGATAAAACAATTTTTATAATCATTACACGTTTAATCAAGCTAGATAATCTGAGGTACACGTCAAGATTTATGCATTGTACTTTATGACAGAATAGTTTTCCTGCTTGTTAAAAATTCATAAAATGTTTTATGGGTTAACAGATGCAGAAAAACGGCTATCGTTTACATTAATTCGCCTAAAAAAAAAAAATCTGCAGACGATTTATTATATCAATGAAGGAGATGACGTCACACTTACCATCGTTGGAAGAGTTAGAAGCGGATGTTGAGAGGCTTCCTCTTCGAGATCTGCAATGGAAAATAAAGAATTTAGATTTTTTTTAAAATCAAAATGATAGTGTAATCATACAGTACATACTACTTTCAAGTATTTAAACATGATCATCTATGTGCGTATTGCTCTGAGAGAGAGAGAGAGAGAGAGAGAGAGAGAGAGAGAGAGAGAGAGAGAGAGAGAGAGAGAGAGAGAGAGTCTCCGATATAAAAAAAAAACTTATTGGACGACAAAACATTTTATTTATCTTTCATCCACCATATCTTTCATGATAAAAGAGACAATGGATCTGTGCAAATCAATTTAAGAGCTGTAACTGTGTTAATGTCCAATAGTTTGCGATCTTCTCAATGACATTTCTGTCAAAAAGTGGTTCAATAGTTAATCTATCACTGAAAAAATGCGAGAGTCATGCAGGAGGGCTATTAAAGTCATAAAAATAGCGGTTTTGCTTCGATGGTGTTTTTTAGATTTTTTTTTTCTTTAACTAGGCGCTTCCTTTAGTAGGATCGAAGCAGACGATATCTTAGAAGCATCTTATTGTTCGGGGGGGAGAAAGCCCTGTAAACTGGTCACGCGCGCTGGTCGTAAATGAAACACAAATGATTTTGAACTCAGAAACTTCGAGTAGGTAATAAAAGAGAATGAAAATGAAATGAAAAATTGTCAAGAGGTATTAATTTGTTTTTCAAGAGCGAGGTGTCCATAATTTATATATTGAGAGTTATAAATGAAAAACTCCTTAACACAAGAGGGAAAGGCGATTATAAAAATCTCAGTTTATAATCCGATAAAGAACGGATCATATCCCATTGTTATCAACTTCAGACCATTTTCCCTTTAGATTGTCTATTCCCACAATAAACAAATTAAGAATACATATATAAATTTGGACGAATGATGTAGCATTTTTTTACGCCAATCTGTCTTTAGAAACTTGTCTAACAAGAGCGTCAAAGATAGATACAAAAATATCATTTGTACCACCCAGTTTAATTTTTCAAACCATTCTTCTAAAAATATTGGTTTCAAAGGAGTTGGGAGTATCCAATGCATGTACACGACAAAAGGGGGCTTAACCGAGTGAGTAGTCTCCCTTGGTCGACAATCAAAAAGTGTTGTCCTTTCTCAGTGCAAGTTTTGCCATATTGCGACCTCCTGCCAAGAACATGGATTAAGGGGTGATTCCACGGCATTAGGAAGGGCCCGCATTACTCGGATTAATATAATAACTCTATTATAATTAAACGATATTTAGTTTCAGATCACTGCTTGTTTTGTAGTTTTCACTCCTCTCAGCTTAATCCTGTATGCACTTTTCTTCTGAGAGATTAATCGTTCAGAGAGGATTCAATACATGCAGTTGTGGTTATATTCAACCCTTCGGTTAGACATATATAAAATATCGTGCAATATCATGCAATCAGTTTTAAAAACTAGGTTTATTGCAGTTGTTCAATTCTAAAACGACTAGTTTTTTATGTTACAAAAATCCCCCGTTTTAGATCGAATAAACTAATCAATAACAATTTACTGTGTATATCATTTCCATTTAAATGAAGAATGTAAATATACGGTGCCAATTTCTTTTGTCGGGGAAATACAGCATGAAGTCGCCAGTTGCAAAGATAGGACACAACGAAGTCGCTTAAGATCTAAACAGACTAGAGCAAGACTCCTTGTGGAAAAACAATAAGGGTAAACAGTATTCGGCAAGCCTCGGGCGGTTACCCAACATGACACCAAAATCTGCCGATGATTGCCGCATGGAATAAACAGACGTGCTCTGAGAGGGCAGACAATGGCGAGTTGTGTTCTATATAATCTTATCATACCACCACACAGGGTGCATGTATAATATCACAATCATTGAACGTTTATCAATTAAAACACTGCTGCTAGTATTGAAATGCCCTCCATGATTGAAGCCTTATCAGTTAAAAAAAAAAGGCAGTCGCAAATCAGAATCCACAATGCATGCAATGTTTCGTTTATAATTCATTATTCTTTACATGGATATCGAGATTTGAGTCTTGTGTTTTACAGGTATCGTTTTTCACAAACAATGGTATCCCTGTGTCTGTCGTGTAGACTTTGCCTATATTGCAGACACAGTTCGATTACAACGAGGGATAAGTAATAATGATTATCACTGCGGCATCAGGAGGACTGTAATTTATTCAATCAAGATGTTAACATAAAGATCCTACAAAAAAGAGTTTCCGTGATCCATATGATAATTCTTAATGGCCAGAACAGCTTTTCTATAATATCCGAATGATGCCGTTCGGATTAAAACGGAAACGCAGATGGTAATGCAAGGACAAAAGATGAATTAACAGCGACGCATTAATAACTCAGAGACATGATAATGCCTTATTGTCAGACTTTGTAGATCTCGGACTTTGAGAACCGACCTGCACTTAATGTACCGACATTTCCTCGCCAAATTACCTGCTTCAAACAAAAGGATATTCACATTTTTTTTTTGACAAATTCTGGAATAAAATTAAAAGTCCCTCGAAGTGAATAAATTATGACAAGATTACGTAAGGATTTTATATTGGTTAGAAAAATCGGACAATGAAAGTCATTATTCTTGGGCACAAAAAGTTGTAAAAATATAAACTCAACAACTCTATCTTACCGTAAACATGATATCAAGAATGTTGCAGACAACAAGCTTCCATCAACGAGTCAACACTTGCATTCTAAAGAAACTCTAGTGATTTTTGGGTGTTCTTCTTAATAGAAAATGTTTAGAAAAACTGTCTTAAAATTCCATTCCCCGAAAGTTGACTTACTGTTAGCGCTAGTCCATTGTGACTGCGACTTTGCCCTACTCTAAGATTAAACATGAAGCAATGTTTGAAATTCGTTAAATCTAGCCTATTTACGACCAAGTGTTTTCTCTTTGGATTAAACTGTTTAGCTGACCAGTCCAGAGCTCAAACTTGTTAACAACACCAGCTAAGGTCATTAACTCTCTCTCTCTCTCTCTTTCTCTCTCTCTCTCTCGGTCTAGACGTAGTACTTCATGGCTATATATAATGATTTGACGACAGTGAAGTTGTAAATCATGGACGAGGAAACAATCGGACCGGTTAGAGCAATAAAAACAGTCACGGGTCACACACACTTACAATATTTAACTTCAAATGTTAATTCACTCAAAAGGTGTTATTCGCGTTATCTGTATAAAATTAATTCATCAGATGAAATTTTTCACGTGTAAGTTTTGATGAATTCTTATTTATTTATTGAGAGAGAGAGAGAGAGAGAGAGAGAGAGAGAGAGAGAGAGAGAGAGATTTTGTGGTTGTTCTGATATTTTGCGTCTTTTTTTAACATAACGTTCTCTCACAGAAAACCTCGCCTATACACTGTTTGTTTTTCTCATAGTCCTGTGTAATTCGATAAATGAAGACAACGTTAGCCACAACCCCGCAAGTCGGCTGACAATGGGACAGAGCAACTTCTAAGGAATTGGTCAATACTGTTCAGTTTAAGCCACCTGCGTCGAATCTTTGTACAGAACTAGAAAATAAAGTCAAGACTTCAATTTTGTGTTTTTCAAAGTCTTCTTGAAGAAAAGCGACCACCTGTATTTGAACACCCGTACGATCCAAAAGAAAATATTATTTTTACGAGGAAATTATGTGTTTATTTGTGAGGATGCTATCAGTAATAAAAGGGTTACTATTTAAACTTGATTCAAATTTGAATTCAAAATTCGATACTTTAAAACTCCTCCACGGTGAAGATTTTAAGGGGACTGGGTGCAATCCCAAGCGATTGGGAACTGCTTGAGGGGGGACTGGGATTGTGTACAGTGTACACCAGAACGTGTTAAAACATCAAAAACAGACTCCAACAACCATTTAACACGCCACTCAAATTTAAAAGTTGGTTGATAATTATTTTTCCCCTTTTCTTTACATACAACTTGAAAGCAAATCTTAAAAAACTGAAAGTTCCCAACAGAAGGTGGATTCTAATATAGGAGAAAGTTCGGCGTTAAGATCTTCAGATGAAATAAGTATGAGGTGTTGTTGAACGAAAATAAAAGTTTTCAAGCATATGTATAAAGATCGGCAAATATATAAGCACTTCATTGATATAGAGTAATGCCTGGGTAAATCGTCATAGAGGGTGTATGAACACGCCGACAAGTTGTGAGACTTGGAGGGTTCTTCAGAGACCCATTATTGGGGTTTTCACGCATCCTTCGGAAAACAATCACAAGAAAAAAGGAAAAGTCGAGAGGCTCTCCCGATTTGTGTCATGGTATATTTTTTTAATGAAAAAATCTGAAGTACTCTCGTAGCATGGGGATCTATTTCTTTTAAAGATTTTTTTAAATCATCACGAACGAGTTTTCAATGGTGTCTTCCAATAAGCCCACTTTGGGGCATTCAGTTTCACTAAAATCTGAATTGCACAAAGTTTAATTGTATTAGGAATAAACAACAAAGGAAAACACCATTCTAGAGAAAAGTGTCGATGTACGCCTTCAACAAACAAAATAGATTTAAGCTTTTTTTATGAATACATTGTTTTTTCTATTAGGAAATACTAGTTTCTACACGAGAATCGTTATTCTTTAATAACGACTCGTGTGAGATCGAACTAGCATTGTTACCAGAAGATCCAAAGAGCATGCTGGGTAAAAACAAAGGATCTTGTCGTCTACTAGAAATTGCAAAGAGGGTTAAAAATGGCAAGTCTTGCAACAACCATCCGCTTCAAAGTATTTTAATTCAGTCAGTATATTAGTGTATAATATAGTGTCCTTATATTGCATATTATCAAAGGGACACCAAATTATATTACACTGGAATTTTTAAAATAGCTTTAGCGTAACAGCCCCCTCCCCCCATTCCGTCTTTTTTCCCTTGGATAATTTCTAAGACATTAATTTGTAACGTCTTTAGTTTAAAGTAAGAAGCGACATGAGAACTGAATACTGCATATTGACCACTGTTGTGGTCAGTTTCCCGCAAAAAGCCGGTCTGTTTCCTCGCGGCAACTCGCGTGACAACAGACCGCGCGCGCGACCGTAAGGTGCCCTATTGAATCTTTTTGTTTTTCTTTTCAATGGCCGCGGCAGGTGCAATAATCCCCTTCAAAGAATTGTTCCATAAATCCATACATTTGTATCTGATCTCTAATAAATTGGCAAACACAATTCATCAGGTCTCTGAGAGGAAATGAATCGTTTACCAACGGTAGGATTAATGTTCTACGTAGGAAGCTCATCCAGTATGGATCAGCGCATGAGAAACGTCCTTGTCAATACCATCTGACGCTATTATCTCCCTTGCCGAAAGAATGGATCGCCGTATCGCTTCATCGAAAACGAAATATCAATTAATATTTCATTAACATGTAAGGGATGGAGTAGCGTCAGCTAATTCCCTATGCCATAAATTACCGACACTGACCATACCTGTATAATGAGAGGTCTCCATCGGCAAATCTAATCATCAAAGGGGAACAGATTGTCGTCTCGAAGCTGAATCTATTTCATCCGAATTAACACTTTCTTTCATTTATCTGTTCTTTAATTTATCTGTACAAAGTCTATGTCAACCATACTTGAATCACAGTCGGCACTTCGAGATTTATTATCAATGTGGCCAACCAATGCATTCTCTTTATATACTAGGTGAATCTGTAACACCGGACATTGCGGCTATAAATACAGTTTTCTTGTCAGCCATGTGTCACCCTTCCACGCTGCGCAGAGGACCGCGGGTCTTCACATTCACTGAATCAAATTACAGCCAACAGATACATTTACTTTGGAAAGCTACGACTACGGAAATAAAACTGTCCAACATGGAAACGTTCTTAAGTTTGTTGTTCATTTATTTCTCTTTAACTGACTGAAACACGAGATTCATTTTGATTTTCCATTATTCAAGTAATTTGATAGTTGATTTACTGAATGCGGAGTTATCGTTCGTAAATAAACGTGCTCGAGTGGAACGGAAATAACATCCTACTAACTAATCATTTTATATTTCAAACAAGTGAAAACTGTTTTGTTCGGTAATTGAACTCTGTATATATATACTATCTGTCTTAAAATCAATTAACATGGTATAAGAATTTGAACAGCATATCGTTCATACCAATTGAAAACTTAGTCTAACAACTTTCCGTAGACTCGCGCAGTTTTGGAGCTAGCTAGTCGTATCGTGCTTGTTAATTTCGTGTTGTAAACAAGGTGTACGTGTTTGTACTTGTGTTTTGATAATTAATATCTCTGACAATGGGTATTACACTCCTCGTTCACAATCCGATTTCCTGAAGTCTCTTGATGGCGGATCACCCCGGCAGATCGGTCTTGCTTCCCGCCGTGAAAATCTATCGCTAAGCAGAACCTACACTACATAAGTATGTCTAATGAGATTGCTCTGTCCACTCCGACACCGTGTAATTAGGGGCCTCACCAGGTGCCCGTAGCTTAGCGAAAGATCGAGACAAAGGGGTCCCAGTTTGAGGTCTGTGTATACCCCAACCCAACCAAAAATAAAAATAAAACACGAAAAATTATGTAAACAGATCCCAATTTGAATCTTTAAAGATTTAAATTCCAAATCACAATTTTTCTTAAATCTTTGACAATGATAGTAATTTTGTGATCCGGTTACGATGAAGTCGTATTAATTTCAAATTTATTTGGAATTTTATGAGATAAAATCGACGTTGTTACGGCGCTTGTTTATTTGATGAGATAATGACGTATGTACAAACATTGACCAGACCTCTAATCGTTCCTGGTCCACTTCCTCAAAGCGTACCAAAAACTACTTTTTATCACTTCAAGTGAATTTCTCGAATTCCTCCTCGGATATTGAGAGAAGGGTTTTGCGGTTTAATCGCTCGTCATTTAAAAATTTTATTTTTGGCCTTTCTTTTGAATATGCAGAAGCATATAATTATTTTATATCCTTCTCAGCAGCGGTTTTCATCCACCGTATAATCATTACCTATAATTGGCGAAACTTGTAAATATTTTACTCTTTATACTTGAAGTGAATTTTAAATGTTAAAGGACCATTGTATGTTTGTATAAATGGAATAAACGCAATTTCTGTATATCCGGAAATCTTTAAAATATCTTATTAAGATCTCACCTTTAAAGATACAATCAAGTCTGCTAAACGGTCTATAATCGATTTATAATGTTTCAGTACATGCAACCCCTGTCCCCTCCTATCTCGCTCCCCTCCCCTCGACACCCCCCACCCCCTTTACAGATATTCCATACAATGTGCACATTAATTAAGTTTAAACTAATCTGTAGTCTACATTCAGTATCAGAGAAATCAAAAACACTAAGAAGGTATTTTATCGAGCATGCCAAATGTTACATATCGCTGCTATTAAACCTTGGAGAAAGGTCGAGGTAAATCAAAGAAATCCTTGTAACGAGATCTTTGGTTTGATTCTCACCAGATCATTTCTTATCCAAGATTAGATCGTCTACGAAAAATAGTTACGAAAACAAAAGGCTTGGTTTCTTAAATGGTTGGTAAACTTAGTTTCTTCCTCTTCTTGGAGAGGTTTGATTTTTTTTCTCAATCTGCATGTCTGCATGTATTTTACGTATGTATGGATGGGTAAACAACTTTAGAGACAGGAAAATATTGATAAAACATTTTTAACGTGTTCATAAAGATCAAGGTTGATGCTACATTATTTTATCAATGGATGTTCATGTATTGCAGAGCTGTCAAACACAGATGTCAAATAATTTTCTACTTACGAAAACGTTTTTAAAATATCTTTGTTTCTATAATGCATCTTATCTTTTCTCCTGAAAAATTAATTACGCATAGAACTATTGTATGTATACTGTATGTAAAATTCATGTGGTCCATGTACCCTGCTGCGATTCTTTGAAAGAATACAATGAACGATGGGGGTACTCAACAGAACAATACCCGACCACTTTATGACAGCTATCTCCTCGCTCTCTTTGCGTGAGGTTCGGTTATCGGAGACATTTTAATGTAACCAGTAATAAGAAAGCGATCGCTAATGCTTGGAGGTGTCAATATGATCAGGTATTGATGGAAGAACGTAATAAATGAAAGGAGAAACAAAAACAGAAAAAGAATATACACGGGAGAGCAAGGTGTTGTATAATTACGGTGTGACACCTGTACAAAAGGTGTTCCAATTACCTAAACATGTCAACCACGCCCTCGGTGAAATCTACATCAGTTTGCAATTGTAAAACATCGATACAAGGTAATAAAGAAACACTTCAGGTGCATTATGAAAATGGGGCTTATTTTTTTTTTTTTTTTGGAAGCACACCATGATGAACAAAGCAGAAACTCTCCTTCATAAAGAAGATGTGATTTATGTTATAATGAAATAAAGAAATATTCTGTTTGAAAGTTAATTTCGTTTTTTTTTTTCATTAAAGACACTTTTCAAGGTTATTAAAATTTTAGTTATGAAGGCAATAACAAAGCCTGTTATTTCAAACAACAATGATATATGATACACAACAGCTTGTTATGACAGGCAGCCCACGGCGTATTTATTAAAAACAGATTAAAAATTCTCTCTCTCTCTCTCTCTCTATTTCTCTCTCTCTCTCTCTCTAAAACCCACATACCGCGGAGGAATAGGAAAGTTCATTAATAAGTCCTTTCTCACTGATAAAAATGTATTTAATTTAAAGGTCAATAATTTTGTTTTACACCTGCATGCCATCAACGATTCCACCGGTAACAAAGGTAACAAACCTTGTCTATATCCGCAAATACCTGCCTTGACAAATACCCCTCTTCCCTAATGAAAATTCCCCTAACTGTGGTTTGTCAATATGAAATGGGGAATTCATCGAGTGAACTGCCAAAGATGCGACAATTGGTTTTCAATTAATTTCAATTATAAATGCCTGCTGTTTGTGATGTATTTACTTATCCTTGGTTGTGTCGGGGGTAGGTACACTGTCAGTGTGAGGTGACACTTGACCAGGCTCCATTTGTATCCAATACATAGCACTCGTGGATAAGAAAGTTTGTGTTACGTTATACACTCTCCAGGTATTCTCTTGGGAGGATTAAGGCAGGTATGTTGCAATGAAATCACGTGTTCCTATTTTGATTTGGGAATGGACAGAGTTAGCTACCAGTACCTCCCGAAATCTGTCCGTGGGAGAAAGAGAATTTCAGAGAGAAAATCCTAAATATTTAATGTGGAAGAGCCAGGGCTTAAGATGTCCCAGAAAATTAATCAGATCATACGTTGTATCACAATGAGAGAGAGAGAGAGAGAGAGAGAGAGAGAGAGAGAGAGAGAGAGATTGAGATTGTGGAAGAACTTAGCATTGACTTATCTTAAATGTGTTTGGTGTATATAGTATTTAAAAAAAAAATAGCGACATTCCTTGTTGACAACACGTGCAGACAGTGATCAGGAAATGCCTTTTTGTGGGTATTGGTGTAACGCGGTACAGAGTCGCCGGTAGAAGTCCCTGTATGTCAGGGTTTAATGCAGGTCTGTCCCTCATAAATTCATTACCAACATTCATTAACTCTTTTTCTCTCTTATTAAACAAAGCTATTCCCCATAAATCAATATCAGTCTATTTCGAAACCTGCAGGACAGGTATACGTGTAGAGAAAAGTTTATTATAAAGGTGTATTAGTGAAAAGGAATGGAAAAAATCAGGAAAAAGAGTGGGGCTTTCAAAATATGATGTAATTAATAAACTATTCGTGTTTTGTTGATTTAGCGTCTTTCTGACATAAAGTCACCATTCAAAAGGCCGCTCTATATCTGTTCTTTTCCTGTTTTTGTAACTTATTAACCAAGTGCCGTGTCACTCAATAGCCAATACCCAGCCCAGGAATAACACAATTTACAGATCTTTTCACCGCAGTGTCAATAGTAGACCGCATCAAATGCTGTAATATATTGACCGTTTTCATACAGTGATTTATAAGTAACAACAGGCCACGGAAAGTCGCCATATCGAGTAAACAACAACCCCTACCCCCCATGTCACCTAAGAAAGAGGACCCGCAAATACAAGTCTTTGATTACATGACCAGGAAAAATTCAAGATCACTTGACGGTAATTTGTACCTGGCATCGGATGACCTTATTATTTCTACAATCTCTGCGCCAACGGAAGTTTCTGTTTGACTAGTGAGCCCTTCAGATTAAATTATCTTTTGATAGCATCTCCAAAAAACACTCGACTGACGAGCTAATTCAATTTATACGTCGTTTAAAAGAACAAATATAGGTGGAGATGGATATTCATTTTCTCTCTCTCTCTCTCTCTCTCTCTCTCTCAAAATAGTTTTTCCAATCAATCTTAAACGCATTAAAAATAAATTGCAAATAAATAAAACTTCAAATTGCAATGTGCAATGGGAACAAATTTCAGTGGGCCACTAATAGAAGTTCTGATAGAAAATACATAATTCAGTTCTGTAGGTCTCTCTTGCGCATCGTTATTGGCTTATCGGGTGTTACATATGGAGGTCCCGACCTTTTACGGGTTGGAGATGAATTATTAATGACAACTCCTTACTAATGACTAATTAGCAATTTCTGCAGATGTCTCTATGCATTTGCTCGCTGTCCGATTTTCTTATCAATAGAACGAGCAGATAGTTAGCTGAATACATATTATACAGAGAAAAGCAATTTTCGGGAACACAAATGCAATTAGGCACAAAGTGCTGCTTTCGAATAAAAACCGATGGTCGATTACATGTGCCATATTTACCTGTCGGCTCCAATGCACGTGCAATGGTGTTTACCTGTCCGACCAGCACGCGCGATGGGCGAAGCATAACACAAGGAAACGGGAAGAGAAAGGCGTCTTCATGTTTATTGATGTATTGTCGACAACTTCAAAGATTTGCTCGTAGAATTACAAGCTCAGCATGCATACCAAATTTACACAATGCTGCCCCAATATAGTTAGTGTACTCGTGACTCTACACGGCGGCATACGTATGACTCCTGTCCTGTGTAATTTGTGTGCACCAATAGTTAGTAAAATAAACCTACATAAGTAATTACATTGTCTATTTTTCGCATGAATAGATTCTTGTACATCTTTCCGGTTTTTCCAGACCACTTGCTATCGATAATAATATTACAGAGCATAAAACCCCCCAATGGCGAGGGAGGGTCGGGTAAAACGAGGTCAATGGATAGTAAAATCTGGGCCTGGACCGAGCTGGCGACAGTGTTTTGCCGGGTGGGCGGGGAAAGGTGCAATTAAACACAGTGACTGCAGAGTGAAGGAAGGGAAAGTCAATTGTGGCGCTCAACAGATTTGATATTTCTCGCCTCTAAGGAAATCTGTTTCGATCGGGAAATTGCTTTGTTGCTTCTTTTCGCCCTCAAGAGGATTTATTTAGAGACCTGTCATGTTTTCCCTTACATGAAAGAATAATATTTCTTTTGTTTTTCTCTCTCTCTCCTCCCATATCTGATTTGAAGCGTTAGATAAACTTGCAATTGTAAACTTATTAGATTAATAGCTCCAAGGGGAGAGAGAAAAAGAAACAAAAATCCCACCCAGCGTGGGTAAATAAACGGGAAATTATATTTTTGCTGCAACCTGTTGATAAAATGTACCAAAAAATCGATGAAATTCGCGATTTTTTTTAATCAGTAATCAATATTTAGCCAAGAAGTGGTTTGTATATGTATACGTACATTAAAGTAATTTGTGCACAACAAATCAAAATGTCGGTCTTTTTATATATCTGTCTAACAGCTATATAATCTTACAGAATTCAGTCCTCAAGCCAATATATTTTTGTCGATTAAGACATTAATCTTGCGAACAAGCGTCATACGAAACGGTCTTATGAAAAGTGGATTGTAAGGTGTACATATATAGTGCAAGCATGCAATAAAAAATCGGCATAAATTTCTAATTACATTAGCATTAAAATCCCACTAAACAGCAATGGGAAATAGAATGCCAATACGTTGTAAGAAGGGCATTTAATGTTTAATCCACTGGGATTTCGCTGTTCATTCGGGGGTTCCCTAGATATGGCACCGATCTTACAAACAAATGTCTCTACATACATACACCTTGCGATATTCACTTATGGACCACTGTCGTTTAACTCTGTATATTTATTTTATAAATGACTTTGAATTGGATAGAAATTGAGTTCTATAGGTGTACATATACGTATTTATTGAGCAGAAAATAAACATATTGATACGCTGGGCAGTGCTTATCCCAGACACCAGGGCTTTAATAAATTATGTCAATATTCCCTCTTGGCCCAAAGTAGGCCATAATATAAAATGTATTTTGTAGTATAAAGACTTCGATTTTTCCCTCTCTCTCTATCTTTCTCTCCTAAAGAAGTTTGAACAAGAAGTGTACACATTTGTATTTTACCTGGGTAAATATGAAGGAAAACAGACTCGGAGAAATTGACAGTCATAACAACTTACAGATCCAGACAACAAGTAAAAAATTACTTGACAGATAGATTTTCTCTTTCCATTGTTATAATTTGTATTTGATTGCATGCAAAAATATCACCTCATATCGAGAATGATTGTAATATGCACGTAAACAGAAAGATGATATCTGCCAGAGAGAGAGAGAGAGAGAGAGAGAGAGAGAGAGAGAGAGAGAGAGAGAGGAGGGTGGGGTGGGGTGGGTTTTTGGTCCCTCCCTTACCTGTAGTCCCAGAACGGGTACTTGTTGGTGGCCCCACCGGGACGGTTCTTCTGGGCGTACGTTCTCTTGACATAGGCCTCCATTCTCGCTCAAATTTAACCCATCGTTAAATTCAGGAATACAATCACGTCAGGCTCTGAATCCAAGTGGGAAGAACTTCATTAAAATCCAGCACAAATAGGACTAGATCATCCGGAATATATTTTCACAGATTTCCTGTGTACCTTCTCTGTAACTCAAGTCACAGCAAATAGTAGGTAAAAAATTAGTGTGAATTCGTTGCTATATAATCTCAACAAGTTCCGTTCCGAATCCTAATTAATTTCCATTTATGTCCAATTAGCTGTAATTAAACTATCACCGGCGAATTTCACGATACAACACTTGTAAATATTATCGATGTTCTCCGGCGCTCTAGCTCGCTCTAATGACACGGCTTTTACCGGCGCTGTATATATATAAATATCGACGAGAGAGAGACTTGCTACCTGTTTAAAACACAGTAAATCGCCCGTGTATATTTACGATTAAATAGCGCTAGTAAGTCCTCGTCTGTTTCGCTCTTTTTTCATTGATTGATGACGTCATGGGTGCGTGCTGGAAATGAGCCACATCTAAAAAAAATTAAAGTGAACTTTTTTAAAACTTGCTAAAAAATTGAAACTATGAATGAAAAGACTTTAAATGGTCTTTTAACGGCGCTTTTGTGCAAAACCAAGATATAATACACCCTTCTCATGTAAAGTCTGCGAATTGAGCCAGCGAGTTCTTTTAGAGTGCAGTGGCGTGCAAGAAAGAACCGCCAGGATGACTGAATACGAACACACCGTTGTATTTGAAGCTGTTAGAACAAAGAGCATTGACACTTGTATTATACAGGGGGACAGTGGAAATCCCTCTGTTCAGGCAATTAGACGCACCTGCAATCTTCTCTTACCTAATGACCACCCCTTCCCCGTCTCTTCTCTATGTCTAATTTTACTGAACTAATATAATTTTCATATGTCCTATAATTTCACTGTGCGAATATTTTAAACAACATCAAGCTGAATGGAAAAGAAACTGCTTTTAATAGATAAAGAATCGAAGAGTTTTCACTGAACGCACTCATGAATTTGCAGTCCGGGGCATAGGCCATCTTCGCTAGCCAAGCGTTTTCGGTCCACTCTGTTCCCCACAAGAAGAGTGCAGATCAAAAGAAACCCTTGACTTGGGAAGATGGGGCATATGCATGAAGACAAAATATATTAGCCTTTTTTTTAAAATATGTAATTTCATCATGAAAAAAAAAGTGATCGGGCATAGCACTAAAATGAATAATAATATTCACAATTCATTTTCTTGGCTCTAATTTTCATATCAGTTTGCTCCTATGGGCTCCGATGTTCAGGACCCGCTATGCATAGTGCTTCTTTGATAAAGAGTGAGATTTGATAACCCTTTGTTTTGTCCTCTGCTTCCAAACAGTTGAAACTGTATTCTACGACGGATTCAAACATTTCAATTAAAGTGACGCTCGAGTTTATGTTAGCTGGTCTGATGTACTTGTTTTCACACAATCCCGACTTTACCTAGGTCGTACAAATTGTCCAACACTTGATAACATACATCCAAATGTTCTCCGTCGTTTGTTCTGAGCGGGCACCTGTTGAGAACACCGGGAATTACACGGAAACGCCCACTAACGACATCAGGACTTTATCCTTACTTTTTTATGAAGTCGCCTTAAAATTACATTGTTACAATTCCAAGCTAAAACTATGTAAGCTCTTGATTAAGTAAGTGTCTGGTATGACTATTTTATTTTGCCTTATGTAAAATGTTGTTTGTCGTATTGTTGAGACTATTTCATTCATATTGTGTTTTAACGTCAATACCAAGGAAAGACCTTAAAGAAGTTGTGGAGTAGTGTGAGAGATATCTTTCTCTATTTACGTCGATTGGTATGTGACTTGATTTTCTTTGGTGGGGTTGGAATGGGGGGGGGGGGGGGGGCAATGTGTAAGAATGATTTGTATAACGTTCTTTCTAGCTCTGCTGTTTTGTCGACCTTTGACTTCTGACCTCTAACCTTTTAAGTTGGACCTGCCTGGGTTCAATTATCCGCCGTGCAATGACAAGGCTTGTCTTTGTTCTTTGAGGTGAACATTCATAACTCTGTATTGTTGATCATTGAATATAGTTAAGGTTTTAAGGTGTCTAAAGAAGATGCATGCGGAGATACACCAAAAGACCCGGAGCATTCCGACTGCGCAGAATCTACATATCGTCCAACACTGAGAGATGTCTGAAAGCAAAACAATAGCGGCTTACAAATATACCGGTGCATGGCTTACCCAATCCTTTTCTGTACTTAGATATCTCATATGGGCATATCCGGATTGCAATGAATTCTTCAAAAGCCAGCACACTGATAGTGGCGATTTTTACTGTAGTGCTGACAATTCACCTCGCCACTATCAATGGTTCCCAACCAGTATTCTTTGTGTTGGGCTGCCGTGCAGACTCTATAATTTATAGAGTTCCACAGTTTGTGGTTGACTCAGTGACAGAATCAAGGTACCAGCACCTGGAACTCCTCGACGTTACACAGCTGACAACAAGACAACAATAGGACATATACTGTACCAGCGTCAGTTCTTACGAGGGTTGATCTCTCTCTCTCTCTCTCTCTCTCTCTCTCTCTCTCTCTCTCTCTCTCTCTCTCTCTCTCCATTAGTTTTCGTTAATGAGAAAGAATGTTCTCTGATGAATTGAATCTTAGGGAGCTGCTTAAGACAATACAGTATTCTCATACCGGCATACAGACCATTATGTGTGTGTGTTGGTGTATTTTGATGTGCTTCTTCTACTGTATAAAAAGCAAAAATTAAAAGAAACAAAAAGGTTTGGTCTCTCATATGCATGCACCTTCAAAGGCCAAGACAACATAGGTCAATGTCTATATAGAGATATATTGATCTTATTTAGCCTTGTCGTCAGTTTCATCCCAGAGAGAGTGACAAACATGTATGTTTCCATGGATATTGATAAAGTTTCCATGAGCAAAATGCATATACCTGTATACAGGTATGCATGTATTTGTAATTTAATAATGAAAATCCATACAGATGCCGTGGTTAGGTGGAAAATCGATACAAAAAATGAAGAAAGCTGAGGAAGATCTTAATTGCACGTATTGAACATATCACGGAATCCACCCATACCCGAGCTAAGCCAACACCGTTATTATATTTAATTAATTTAATTGATATTATAAAAAAAAACTCTAGAAGACTGACTATCTACTTATAAATACTACATGCGTTTGAAAGAACATAATAGAGATAGATCACGTATATCTACAGACGTGGAGAATGGGGATTCTGGACCGGGAAGTCTATTTTATCAAGTTTCAGAATGAAAGAACGCAAGTTCCTGGAAAAGAAAGACCCACCGAGCTGCTGAATCGATCATCGGATATCTTGGCTGGAAGTTGATCCCCAAATACGATTAAACGAATGTCATTTTGTTTTTTTTATTTTATTCATATACATATGTGAAGTTTCTCTGATTTTCTTGTGTACTGATTGTAGAGACATTTATTATGTCTACAGTCGTCTATTTGGAATAAATTAAAATATGACACTAATCTATGAATTTAACTCCTGTAATTGAGGGTAATGGTTATGCGTGTAGTCTGAGAAAGTAGACAAGACTTTTAAATCTTTTATACATATGAACGCATAATTAAACGTTTTTATGTGTCAATACATATTAATTTAAACTTGGTAGATTTATAGCGCATAAACGTAATAAGATAGGATGTTACACTTTATTGCAAAAAAAACCCCGTTCTATTCAAAACTTTCAAAAAAGACAAATATGCAATCATGAAGGTATAATTTGTGAAAATATTCGCTATTTAGTCTCTCCCCCTACCTCCCCCGCCTCTGCCAAAAAATAATTAAATCAAAATCCACCAATGGCTAAAAAAAATCAAACTACGTGTTCTTGCTTCGGCGGAATGACAAAAACAGGAATTCTGTTTACTTTATTTTACGTGTTAAATGTTGTATATAGTTGCGTTTACACGTGAGTTTAATCACATGTATGTATGTAATTCTGTTTATTGTAGGATGAACGTGACGTCACCCACCAGCGAGAATTCTAAATGAAATTACATGTAAATAAACGCAGTACCCTTCAGGAATCATATACAGTGTTGATTAAATGCAAATATTTTAGTAAGACTCCAATTAGAACTAACCAAAGGTATTGGTACCCTTATTGGATGAACAATCCATCACTATATAATTAAACATTGCAACTTTTTCACAGAATCCTTGTAGTAATTAACAATATATAAGACTTTATGATCAATTTTCTGGAAATAAATTGAAAATCAAACCTATTTTCAGATAAAATTGATAATGTTTTAGTCGATATTTCAACAACAAATCTACCCCAAACCTTTTTCCAAATCTTAGGCGACATGAAACTTATTTTGTTCTTTGACTAAACAATACAATGTACAGTCAACGTACTTTATTTTGGCGGTATTGTACACCTAACTCAATGTTTTACAGAAGAAAAAAGTTTTCATTTTAAAACTACGTGCAGCTTTACTTAGATATAACCCCCTCCTTATTTTGGAATCAATATTTGTTGAAAAACCTCGAAGCGACGAGAAACTGTAATCTACAAATTTCGCTTTGTCCCCTGGGGTCCGAGATAAGTCGCCTTCTGCCTTTGATCGTGGTAGGGTGGTAGGGCATTGTTTCTCTAGAAGGACAAAGCTGTATTGAAATCATTTCAAATATCTTTGCACTATACAACACGATTCTTTCCTACTCTAATCTGGTTTTCTTAAATCCGATAGTCATATTGGAGAAAAATAGAAGAATATGTTTCAACTGTTAGATTTGCTTTGTAGTGTTGCTAATCTCATAGTAAAGCCAGCTCTTATGTCCTTAATCCCATTGTGGATTTGTGACTTTTATAATTTGTAATGACCTCGTTTTTAAGGTTGAAATAGTTTTGAAGTTTTATTGCTGAGAAAACACTTTGGAGAGAGAGAGAGAGAGAGAGAGAGAGAGAGAGAGAGAGAGAGAGAGAGAGAGAGAGATTTGCTGACACATATAGAATTATTTTTTTTATGGGGGTTTTAAAAAGAAAATTTAGTACAAATACTGTTTTCAGAAGGGTCTCTTCCAACCAGCCAAAATTCCCCAGTCCTCAATCTGTACTTAAAATTAAATTTCACATCGAACAAATCCTTACAGTTATTTGATGAAAATGACTGGACAACGCGTCAAATTTCGTAGATTTTTCGTATAAAATCTCCCCTGCGTAAACCCTAATCTATAATCGTGTGCTTTCTGCACCTTTACACGTGTTTCTCTAAAAAATAAAGATAAAATAAAAAGTTTGCATTTCTGCACGCTGCCAGTGGTTATGAATATAGCACCTAAAAACTCCAGATTATCCATTTGATTAAAAACCAGACAGGCGCGGATCCAGAATGTTTTTTCAGGGGGGGGGGGGTGTCAGAGGGATATTTGAGTTTGCCAGTGGGTTCGATGCATTTTCTCGGTAATTTTAATATGTAAATTTTACCATGTAAAATTTAGGCCCGTCTAGATCCGCGCACGACAGACGTAGATCAAAGATACTTCATCTCCTTGAGTAGCATGAGCATATTCAAAAGACACACTAAATATAGTCCGAGGGGATAATTAAAAAAATATTGAACTAATAAGATCAAATTGTTACTGCATTGATTGATTTAAAAAAATACAATAAATGATTCATCATTTTATTATTTTTATTATAAAATGACAACAACGTTAACTTCGGCAGTTGACAGAGAGTGAGACAGGAACGACAACTCTAGATAGAGCAGTTTCATTGCCGGGAACCCACGACTAGCCTCGCATACATTTACTGACCGTAAACCAACTTAAGAATGATAAAGTGAGATATAAAAATACAATTTCTTTGTTAAGGTGGCTCGACAGGTTAACACATAGGACAGAAAGATTAATAAAGTATTAGTATTAGTATTTAGTATTTTTTTGAAACATGATTTTACTATTCATAGACAAATAATAGTCTTATAGTCTAATAGTCTTATGAAAATCTTATACTAATTTTTTGGTAACGTTTTAGATAAGCTTGGAAAATTGATTGCAAACAAGATATTCTACAGCATAAAATTTGGTTTTAAAATTTTTGATGTGCAATGATCATCTTAACGGCAGTCTGTAGCTCACGGTCTGAAAACATTTGAATGGACGACCTGGGAGCTACAGTTTCGTACGTTAAGAAGTTGCAATTAAATTTACGGTGCCCCAAAATTGCGCTAGTGTTGGTCTGATTAACCTTATTTTCACACAAATTCTGTTAAAAAAGTTCCATTAAATTCATTTTACAACTGCTATCGTTGCATTACTTGCCTCTGATATCCTTTTAAACACCATCATTCAGCCCGTTTGTTTACACTCTTGCGATCTGACGTGAATTTAACATGCTTCATTTTCCGAGGTCGGATAGGGTGTGTAAAGTCATAGGCAAGTTAAGTGATAATATCAGTAGTAAACTGCCTGAAGAATTTAATGGTACTAGTTATTTTAACAGTATTTGTGTCGAAATAGCATTAATCAGCACAAAACTAGCGCAATTTTTGTGCGCCCTAAATTGAAACTTTTTAACGTACGGAACTGTAGCTCCCAGGTCGTCCATCCGAGTTTTTTCAGACCGTGAGCTACAGACCTGCAGCTATAATCATCAAATAAAACATGTAAAAACAGTCGGGTATTTTCAAAACAAGAAATATCTTTTAAAATAAAAATAGATTTGAAAATATTTCTTATAAAACAAAAGTTTATCAAACCCTTCTTGACATATATGTTTGAATGAATATATACAATGATTATTAATAAAAAAAATTACACAGCCAAATATCTTGTTTGCCTCAATCGAAATCAAATTATAATTAATTTTAATTTTTTTTCTGGAAAATATATATACATACAAAAAATGTATACCAATTTGAAGCTAATATTAATATCTTAATAATTAAATAATATTTCAGAAAGACAATTCATAGACCGACCTCAATGGATGCATGTACTAGTATCACCAATATTTAGATTAAAGGTGGCTCGATGATCGCAGGGAAATGATGGAGAGATTTACCAAAATGTAGGCACATCGCACTTTCGCACTTTGAAAAAAATTCAAGGTACGTTTGATTTGGGAGCAAATTAAGCCACTTTTTAAAAAAAATCAAAGTTCGTTACGAAGGTACATCCACAATTTTTAGTATCGAGACACTTCACGCACTTTGTATAAATCACAAATTCTGGAATTGATATTCTAATTTGTTTATAGGACGATGATTTGTTAACACTAGTAAATTTGTTAACCGTCATTGAGAACGGGGCGGGGGTTAACCTAAGATACACGTCAATTAACAGAACATCATTTAATTGAATACAGAATGAAGGTTCACTAACCCTAATTTTTCCCTCCAAAACATATGATTTTCAGCAACTTGGAGTAAACGTTTAAGATTGGAGAAAGAAATATGCCGTGTTGCAGATTAAGTACAGTGATATTGAAAAAACGAACTGACAAAACAAATATTTCTCCAATGGTATGCTAAAGAATCTGTAAGAGTTTCAACAGAAACCCTCCTTTCAAATTCTGATTACTACGAAAGCCCATTGAGCTCATTTTCGTAGGTAAAAAAATATTTTTTTCGCAAATAAACGCGAAACTTTCGCGATATAACGCGTTATTTTCGCGAATAAACGCGAAACTTTCGCGAATAAACGCGTAACTATCGCGATATAACGCGTTATTTTCGCGAATAAACGCGTAACTTTCGCGAATAAACGCGAAACTTTCGCAAATAAACGCGTAACTATCGCGATATAACGCGTTACTTTCGCGAATAAACGCGAAACTTAAGTATAAATATTGTTATTTCATAGAAGAACCCCTATGAAGAATAATTACTAAAAACAAATATATAAATCTAAATAAAACAAAATAATATTATATAAGATGTAAATGAATTAGATTTAATCTATACAAATTAACATAAATTCAAACGTAGGAAATCTTTAAAATCTTAGTACTGATTTTCAAAGGACATAATGCATTGCGCTTCTCACATTCTAATGGGCGCTGTATTTTTGAAAATGAGGCAGCAACATATTTTAATTATAACAATTTTAATTCGAATTAAACGTTTTATTAAGTATCATTTTAGAATTTAAAGGATATCATCGTTCAAAACGTTATAATATTTGTTATATCGCCGCCACATAAATTAACGTCTAGTTTAATATCAGAAAGATAATTAAAGCTGTGAATTGAAATTTTTAAGCTTTTGTTCAAATCTAGATGACGTAAATTCGTCCTCCAAATTTATCACATATGTCATTTAAAAATAATACTAAGATTTTAAAGGTGTCCGACGGTTGAATTTATATCAATTTTATAAAAAAAAAAAGATAATCAATGAATGCCTGTTCGAACACAGGGTCGGCGAACAAATGAAAATCGTAATATGATGCTCAAAATTATTATCTACTTGGGACATATATCATATAAAAATGTTATAAAGTTTTATCAAATTTATAAATATCTATATGTAAAGAAGATAATTTTGTCTTCAAAAATCAACGTAACAGGGATATTATAATAATAAGTATTTTATTTTTTTCTCACACTGATCCTCTAAAAGATCATATTGATTTTGATAAACATTACTAACGCATTATTTTTCCACATCATGTTTGTTTACAAGCACATGCAATTGAAGCCAGTTGGAATATGTTATACATTGATCTGCATTATATTGTAAATAATTTATAAATCATTATTATTATCATATATAAATCATTTTCGTTTTTGACATAGTCCAATGTATACCACATAAGAAGTAAATGTGTTGCATACGCAAAACAATAGGCCCATGGGCCACATCGCTCACCTGAGCAACAATAGGCATAATAAAATCAGCTTTCTGCAGTCATATACAAAACATCTGAACAATGGTGTATAATATATCAAGTATAAAACAACCCCTGCATATTCTTACGTTTATCATTGACCCCTTTGAAACAGGATGATTTTACAGTCATATAAAATACTGACCGTTGCAGTTCTCAAGAAGATGATCAGACTTTTTATAAACTGTTTATATATTGATTATAAACCTACACAAAACTCTGAAGCCCTTATGAGGCGCAAGGGTTATCCAGGGGCCAGAGTTTGAACAATTCTAAAGAATTAACAATGTGTCAAAATGCTTGCATATAAGTGAAACCATATAAAATTACATTTGAGTTTTTCTGGATAATTCAAATGTTTTCCTTTGTAAAATTGAACCCCCCCAACCCCCCCCCCCCCCAATGTGGGCAAACCCTACTCCTGAAGATTATGATTTTGACAAGATTTAATATACACTATCTAAACTAAAGTTACAGCTTTTCTAGGCAAATAGTGTTTTAGATGATTTTAAAAGAGTTTTCCTTCTATACATGTATTCTTATGTAACAGTTTAATCCCCATATTGTGGCCCCATCCTACCCCCCAGTATCATGAATAACTTGAGTCTTCCAAACCTGAGGATGCTTTCACGCAAGTTAAAGCTTTTCTGCCGTTTCTGAGAAAAATATTTTGAAGGTTTTTCACTAAAAATTCCGATGTAAAAATTTGACCCCCCCCCCGCACTGTGGCCCTACCCTATCTCTGGGGATCATGATTTTATCAAACTTGACCCTAACCAAGGATGTTTTTCACACAAGTTCAGCTTTTCTGGCTAATCAGTTTCTGAGAAGAAGATATTTAAAGATATTTCTCTGTATATTCGTATGTAAAAATTCGACCCCCATTGAGGCTACACGCTACCCCCGGGGATCATGATTTGAAGAAACTTAAATCTACACTAACTGAGGATGTTTCAACACAAGTTTCAGTTTTTCTGGCTGATCAGTTTCAGAGAAGATTTTTAAAGATTTACTCTATATATTCCTATGTAAAAAATCTATTATCCATTGTGGCCCCACCCTACTCTCGGGGATCATGATTTGAACAAACTTAAATTTATACTACTTGAGGATGCTTCCACACACGTTTAATAAACTTTTCTGGCCAAATAATTTTTGAGAAGACTTTTAAAAATACCAACGAATTTTCATTGATTTTCAATTATCACCCCTTGAAAAAGGGGGTGGCCCTTCACTTTAAAAAAACTTGAATCCCTTTTACCTAATGTTAGCCGAGATGAGCTAAAATGGAAAGGCAATTGCTAATCGATGTAGTTTTTGTCATGTTTGGAAAATACAAATTTTCCGAGTTGTTCTTTATGTGTAAATTGACAAACTAAGTAAGTTTTAGACAAAAGAAAACAATTCTAATCAGTAAACTGGTTATAAAGTTAGCTGAGAATGCATTTGGTTCTTTTTTTTTCCAGATATGTCCCATTCAGATAAACAAGGTTATACAATCATTGTATATAAAAGTATCAATTATTTCGCCTTAGCCAGGACAATTTTTTTTCAAAGTTCGTTAACATCAATGATATCAATGCACTTTCAATTTTTTTTTTTTTGATTTTTAAAGTGCCTAATTTTTTCAAAGTGCGCTGTAACAAACCGAACTCCTTCTTGATTTCCTTCACGAAAGTGAAAGAATTAAAACGAAATAGAAAATTCGTTATTCCCGAGAACGAAGGGAGTTCAGTTAGTTGTCTCCCCATTAGTAAAGGTTGACGAGGCCGACTCTGGGTTTAATTTCATAATACGAAACCTGAGTTACATGTTGCTCTATTGTATACCACTCGATGTAGCAAAGATGTAGTACATAGGGAGCTGATTAAGGACGCTGTTTACTCAGGGTTTGAGTTTTGAAATTTAGATGGTTATTAAGTTCAATGTCATGAGTAAAGTTTGCTCTAACCACAAAAGGTATTTATGAAATGAATTTTAATTGACATAACACTTGATATTTTAACTATATCATGGAATAAAGCTCAAACAAAGTTGGACTTTTGGCAAAACCGAGGAAATTCGGACTAAATTTTTCAGATTTGTTTTTCACTGAAATATTTTTGGGAGTACTGTAATATTTAAAGTTAAGGTTTTATTTGTTAGTCAACATAATTATGCATACTTATGTTGGCTTTATCTCACTTTTTCATTTAGATAATCGTATGGCACACACTACAAAAATTTTGAAAAATGCTTAAAAACGATAAAAGACACTGATCATTGACTTCATATAAATTTAATGCCAGCAGAGTAAGGTCAATATACTTTATGAATACTATATATGATTTAGTATTAACATCATTCAGTTTATTGTAAAATTGAATAAAAAATAGAGAGGGATTTGAGAACTGATTGTGGAAATTCGGACTGAAATGTTTATAAAATTTGATAATGAAATCTTAATGCTTTGTATCTATTTCGTGTCACTGTCATTCATAAACTGTATTTCATTTTTAAAAGAGTTACGCAATTTGTATTATTTTCACAATTAAGAAAATGTCAGTCATAGTTTCACATTTTAGGTATTTGTCTTAAATTTTCAAAAATCTTCAATGGCCATTAACTCAAATCGTAGATCATTGACCTACTTTTTTGAAAGTAAAGAACAACACTACCATGAAAGGTGTATAACATACAATAAATGGTTTTTCATTATCATCAATGATATTCTTTTTTCATTTTAAGTAAACATATACCTTAATACGCGACAGAATATAAAGATAAACCATCTAAGATATATCACTACATTTTGAAATAGTTTTTCAAATCAGAAGAAAATTGTTAAATCATGAAACAATAGCATGATGCAGAAGAATTATAAAAGTAACATTGTCAAGAATGCAAAGTCTTTTTTTTTTTTAAACCCATACTGATCTATGATGAGATTCAACCAAATCATTTGATATAAACAATTCAAGACAACATTGAAATCGCCATTTTGTGACTTTGTGTCATAAAGTTTGTGTTGGTGTAGAGAGTTATCTTAACCAATGAAGTTGTACTGCACCGTCATTGAGAGTTTGCTAGACTGGCTCTGGATTTTTAAGACGAACCCATGTTATTCGGTCAACCGAAAGGTCTGAAAAGTTTACTGATGGGAGAACTATACATGTCAATCTGTCACCTCGTAGTCATTATTTTTTTACCCTGTGTTTCATAAAACATGTAGTTTTAAGGATACAAGAAACTGTGCACAAAGAATAATGATAATACCAATACAAATTGTTACATTGTTGAAAATTTAATTTCTTTGATCCATTCAACACGAATGCCAGTAAAACCGATCATCATTGAATGTTGATGAAACTACATGTATATGGTATTTCTGTATCGTTGTCTGCCTTATAATGACTTAAATGCAATGTAATGCTCATGAGCAGGATTTGCTATATAAGTCGCTATTTGCCTTTATAATGGTAGAGCTAAATGTGTTGTTTGGGGTGTTTTTTCTTGGGCTCAAGCTTTCCCTAAACAGACAGTTATATAAAAACATCGTTAGAACCAGGAAAGGTGATATATCAGAGGTTGAGTTGTGGAGATTAAAAATGGCAATCCAGTCCCCTTGATGTTACTTGGCCTCCCATAAACTCACCTATTTCAGCAGTCGAACACTACTATTTTTTTCGTGTTTAAAAAAAAAACATTAAATGCGATATCTGTCTCGAAAAAATATTATATTTGCTCACTTCTTCTTCAATTTCATAGATTATAACAGGTCGTGCAGCCCACGTTGACTTAAATCGCATTTATCTGTCTTGGTGGAATAGAGGACACACATCTCTTTTATAACAGTGGGTTTTACGCAGTAAGGTAAATATATCCTACTCTAATAGACTATAGGTACTGGGTTATTTGAAAAGTTTTTAAATTACAATAACATGTTTAGTGTTGAGTTGTTTTTGAGTTTTCCTCATCAAAGATATTAAGAATATGTACGTTACTATAAGATATCTAAATTCCAAATCTTATTGATATAAAGACCTACCGGTATTTTGTTTTTCATTGATGATAGGACATTAGCAGTAAAAAGGATTGTTAGAAAATTGCTCATTAAAAATATATATGTGAATGATAAATAATGACTGATGTACAATTATTCAGATAAAAGCGAGCGCAGCTCGCCGGCGCGCAGCGCCGGCGCAAAGCGAGCTCTACCGACAAGGCGTGTGTGAATAGAAAATTCGGACTATTTGCACATTCATTCAACGGATTTTTTTGGCGTCAGTAAATCGGACCAGTAATGCCTTGTTTTAATCGTCCCAGTAGTTCCCTGTAATTATGGTTTCCCATTTCACACTCTCACGAGAATAAGATAAAAGACTATGTACATGCATTGTAAATATACTGCTCACACAACGTAAATTCCATATCATAAGACTAACGGAGTTATCGTCCTTTCGAGTGACGTCACAATGGATTTCTTACACATTCGGCGTCAGTAATGCTGTAAAACGACGATTAAATGTACACTTTATAAACGATCTCATAATTTCCGTGAATGAAAACTATGTCTTTATTTATCGGTCGATCTCACTAGACTGGATACCATCTCGCGAGAATCAAAGTAAAACTTTTGAGAAATAGATAAATTATGTAATTTCAAGAACACATTGCTTTTAAGTAAACAAAACAATATATTTCGCGAAGTTTTTTTTTCAGGGTGTTTTCAAAGAGACAGACGACACTTGACCGACGTGAACTTTGACGTAACAATAAGGGGAAATTACTCTAAGTAGTTATTGTAAATCTGCTGAAATATAAATACCAAATTCTTCTCAAAGTCTTGCAGAGCTAACGAATGGGGACATTTCTTCAACGATAGGAAGCAGCTGTAACTTGCTCTTATTTGGATGAATGCTCACATTTATTTTATTCACTATCTTTACGGTAAATACTACTTTCCAGGCATGTTTTTTTTAAAAGGGGGCGTGGCAACATCATTCAAAAAATCTTTGCAAGCAAAAAGAAATTCTCAAAATCAGGAAATTTCTAATCCGGGTGAAGAGTGCGTAGTACGCCTTTATAGCTCTTTAGCTGCTCAATAGTGTCTTCATTTTCACTTTCATTTATTACATGCTCCCGGGGGTATCCATTTTCCTTATATGATCAGCAAATTTTTGTTTATACGTAATTTGATTTTTTTTAAAAACGGGGGAGGGGGGACTCTGTGATAAGTCAAATTATTTTTTGTAAGGTTAAGAAAAATGTCTGCTGCAAGAAAAGAGAAAATAAACTGTAATGTACATTATGTTAAAATCTTTATTATTCAACAACATTTTCATGATTCGAGATAAATTCTATATATAAATGGATAACAAAATCTTATGAATTATGAATAATGAAAATGTACTGGAAAAAATAGGCATGTTTATTTTATTCTGCATTCAAATTCATTTACTTTACGTCGCTACTTTTATTTTTATTGATATATCATAATTCATTATTTTATCACATGCTGCGTTTGCCCCAACGGTCGCACCGTAATACATATTATAATTGTTCAAAAAACAAATTAAAAAATTGTATTCATGTATGATTTATGTTTAAGAAATCGTCCTTATATGTCTTTGTCTTTGTTTTAATATAGCTTATAATTCAAAATGACCCACCTTAAAGTTCCACGCCAGTTTTGTTTCTGGATACTCTGTAAATCAAATAAATACGCACATGCATGGTGATTTCATAAATTTATAAGGATGAAAAGGTACATGTAGCCGCGGTCACAGGTTTGAACATATTTTTATTGTACAAAAATACAATTGGGATTAAGCACAAGTTCTAACTTAGGCTGCTCTTCCCCATGGTTCCATGTGCATGTTACTAATCATAATTATTTTGTAATATTCAAAACAAGTTTCTACGATCCACTATAGTTTTATTAGTGCATGAACTAAAATTCAAGATTCATATAATAGATTTATTAAACCGCAATGTTGAAAATATACTTTTTAAAAAGATTGTGTAAGTAATGAGTTTGGTATTAATCAAACGGCATTAAAAAAAAATAATTACACTAAACCAATTAAAAAATAAATGGGCCTTTTAGATTGATTTATTGCAACTTTACTTACATATGTAATACCAAAGGATACGCTGTCAGATTAAATATCGAATAAATAACAAAAAATTGTATTTAATACTTTTTTTTAGATACCAGAATCAAACCACCCCAGAACAAAGTCGAGAATGGCTGGTTACTTCATCGCTCTCTTTACTATATTGTGTCTTTGTGCATCCCTTGTGTTAGGAGCCCTAAACCTCACTAGACTGATGGGAACTTATATCAATTCTTGTGGGACAGAACGTTTGTGTTCCGATTGGTCGGAATTCCCAAAAACCGAAAATAACCCTATCACTTCGAGATGCCCGCCGTGTTCGTGTGAAGAGAATTGTTTTCGAATGCTGAATTGTTGTCCTGATAAATTTTTTCTCGAAAGAAAGTATAGAAGAATACATTTTCCATTTTATGAAATGCCTGATAAATTACCAGAATCAAGTATTTTCCAGGAATATGCCATTATTGACTATTGCCCTCCGTTGGTTAACGAAACAATAGATTTCTTCTGCAGCAAACCTCCTAAAGAATTGAAGAACAGAGTTTTTGTGACCTCGCTTGTGAGTAATTATACCTACTACAATTTCAACTGTGCCTTGTGCCATGCAGAGGAAAAAACGGATCTTGTCCAATGGGAAGTAACCCTATTTGGCTTTGACTACATCATCAATTTTGTAGAGTCCTTTGAAGAGCTTCTTCAAATTATGAAATTCTTAAAAAATTCTTTGATATTGTTTTATCCTCAAAATTCTCTAAAAGATAGAGTTGCTCAATTTACAGACATTACAGCGACTTACTCAGAAAATTGTTGGCATGACGTAGATTTGGCACTTGCTTGTGATTCTTCATATTTGCTTGAATATCGTACGTTCAGAAACATATTTTGTTTCATGTGCAATGTTCAAAGTTTGAAATTGTCAAAAGATAGTATATCTTCATGCCTTTCACAAGACGAAGATACAAGGCAGCTGTGCATGACGAGCCCTCAGTCTGATTTGACGTATCCATACAGAAATTACCACTGCTTCTCTTGCAATGTACCTGTACCATTTGTGAGTGGAATCACACCGAATGACCAGAATAAAGTCGGAACAAGATATACCTTCATTGATATGTCTACCTTGGTACAAGAAGACAGATTTAAAGTTCTTACCTTTAGTCAAAACGTTTTCAACGATGTCCTACTGTTACAAAAAATATATAAAACAAATACGGATACCAAAGGTAACTTGCGACGTGATAACCACGAATTCGACCATCTGTTGAACAAAATGGCAGCAATATATCCACATCGCATTTGTAATCGTGTCATTCTGCCAGGCGTTGTCCAAAACCTGAGTAGAATAGAATGCGATTGCTCGCCATCGTGCTTGTTTACAGACTCGTGTGCCTGTTGTATTGATACGGCCTTGCTTCATTCTGTGGAGTGCATCCCATACGCAAGAGCAGCATTTTCCGAATACTACAGAAAATATGACATTAAAATACAAGTTGTAGGAACTTGCTACATTGAAATGAGTGAGAATATAGGCACACAGGAAGATGAAAACATCAATGGTTTGTGCGAGAGCGATGATTTGAACGAGTTTGACATCCCTGTTGTTTCAGGAAATATCACATATAAGAATGTCTTCTGTTTCCTTTGTAACACGAAATTTAAAGTTGAGAACAACTCTCTTATAACTGAGCCATATGACATATTAAACATACAAATACATTGCAAGCGACAGTTAGTGTTCAGTTTCTTCGTTAGTTTTAGTCAAATACTGATCGAAGCTTTGACGAAAAAGTGTGATATTGTTTATGATATAAATCGCTTGGTTACCTGTGCTAGCGACGTAGAGTTGGACCAGTCCATATCAACGTGTAACGTCTCCCTTAAAACACGGGATTTTGACAAAGCTGAGCTTTTGGCATGTGAAAAAACAAGCCACCAGGCTTTCCCTCCATTTGGAGAGTTTAAGAACGAATTTTGTCATATGTGCAACTCACAAGAAACCAGTCCTGTAGAAGCAAATACCTGCAACGTATCTAGTGTTAATCTTGAAGCGTACAAGGAAGCCTGTATGTCGCTACCGGACGTAAGCTACCACCCAGTAGTACACCCCTACAGGAATATATTCTGTTCTCTGTGTACAAGGGAAGCTTCCAATCTCTCTCTTCCTTCTGAACAAGGCTGCGCTCCGAGCAGAGGCGTTCGAACAGTCAATTTTGAAGATTCAATGCTGCGTTATTTGTTTGTTCCAATTCTGACCTTAAACGCAGACATTTTTGATACAGTGCCTCAGGTATGTTCAGAATTTCAGCATTTTATATTTATTTTTTTTACATTTAACCATCAAAGTCAAGAACTATAATCAATAGTGCTAATACTACCCACTTTGATAATGCATTTAAAATACCGTACTTTCATAACGATATAAAGATACAGGTATTCTAGTACCGGTATAAGGTCATAGAAGCACGAGAGATGAATGATGTTGACAATCTTTAAGATTGTTGCAACATACATTAATTGGTTTTTACTTTATCAAATGCCTGTAAAATACTGGTACTGTATCATATTTTAAAAATAATATTACTAGCTTTGTACTCTTTACACGTAAGAAATGTGTTTTCGAGCCCCGCTTCAAATCATGGAAAGTCATAATTTGTTCTTCATATTCAACAGTAACAAGTAGGTAACGCAAGAATGTCCCAGCATCAATAATTGTATCAATATTTATTTGACATATAGTAGAAGAGATAGTGTTTCTTTTATGAATAGATGAAATACAGAGTTGTTTGCTTAAATGAAGAACCACATCTCTATTATCAATATTGACAAATTATCTTCAAGAGACACTACAACTCATTTTCCGCAATTACCATGAAATGACAATTTTCCCGAAACTTAAATAAATGTTCTTGCAAATAATAAAGTATTAACTTATTAAAATTGACGCTTTGTAAGTTTAAAATCTTTCAATTTATTGTAAAAACTAATAATTTTAGACGACTAATACAGTAAACATATCAATGATATTGCTAACCCAGCCTGTCGTTTCACACGCAAGCGCATTGATTGTATACATTTTAGCCTGAGTTTTAAGAAGAGGGTGAAAAGACTGGTATTTCGAAAGATTCGGCTATAAAAGGATAAAAAGATGGAGAAAAAAGACAAAAGCAAACTATATATCTTGAAAGAGATAAATAGAAAATAATACATGACAAAATTTGTTTCGCATCCCATATCTACAAGATACTGGTCAAGAGTTTGATTAAATGTAAAACAGATTTTGACATGTATTGTTGTTTTTATCATATATTTAAATAAAAAGCTGATACGGATTATGTATGGCTAATATCGATCTGCGGGGCTGATACGAATTTGTATTGCACCTCTCTAGTAACTCCCCTTATTCTCCACTTCAGATTTAGATAGATCAATACTTCACAAAACAACCCTGACAGAAATTACGAGTTAAAAAATGTGTTACGTCTTCATTGAACTTATAGATGTCTTCGTATGTTATTACTATAAGTATGTGATAAATTTAAGAAATAAAGTAAGAGTTTTCGTGAATGTTGCAGAATAACCTCCGAAGTTATCCTGCAACATTCACGATAACAAGAACTTTATTTCTATTCTACTAAAAGTCCAGTATTTCTACAGATGGTTTCTCCTATCGAGAGACGATATAGGTAATTTTGACGGCTGTTCCGTGTAACCCCAACGGTTTTGTTAGCGATGTTTACATGTGTATCGATCAAAGGAATCACATGCAGACGACAGATTTTTTTTTTGATTTTTAATACTCTTCACTTATTTATAAAAAAAAATCTTTGAATCATATTCCTAATATTTTAAGGACAAGTTAATACGATTATAATTGCTACAAGTTATATATTTAACGTAAAACAGGTCGAGACCACTATATTTTGTGACGTCGGCATAAATTTGCATACTAAATTAGCTATCTGTTTACTTTTATCGACAAACCAATCAGGTGAATGAGTTGCAAGGCATTGTGGGCTACTACAAGTTTCAGTGTATACAAAGCGTATTGAAAATATATACCATTTTGAATTGTCCTTCGGAAACTCATTTTTAATGATTTTTCAGAATTTATGAAATTAATATGGACAATTATGTCTGAACGTCAATTTCTATGCTCACATTTAAAAACTATTGCATATGAGGACTTATATCAACCTATTTAAATACCTCATTGTCAATGTTCAAAAGAGAGGTACGTCCTATAGAAATAGAAGCAGCGAGTACCGTTTTTTCACGTGATATCCCATATTTAAGACAACATTATAAGAATGCGCGTTGATATTTTCATCAGGGACATTCATCAGAATGCTTAACGGACAAAATACTATATGCTACATAGCTTGCGCTTCTGCGTTTGTATATTTGTGCATTTCTACTACCGTGGCTATTCACGTATGTTAAAAATGTACAGTTTATAATACCTGTATTTATTTCTAGTGCACAATGATAAAGTCACAAAAACACAACTGTGCAGTTTTTTTTTTTATCAAAACATGTTTGTACTTGTATGCGTATGTTTGTCAGTCGTTTGATACTGATCATTTTTGAAACAACAATTGATCAACTAAAACAACAATATTTTTCAATGTGAGCATGGAACAAAGTTAATGGTACGTAATCTTTCCTTTTTTACCTTCTAAAGTAAAAATCAAGAGGTACAAACGTTCCGGCAAGCAATTAAATATTATGAATAAAACAAGACAAAAATTACGTGCGTCTGTTGATTCGTAAACACGTTGTAGACCGTCATGCATTGCAACTCATTCACTGGATTGGAGAATCTGTTTGACGAAAATACTGGCACGTGTTAAATAATGCTATCCATATAAGGTAGTGTACCCGACCTGTTAAAACGCGCAGTGAAAATGTGCTAGGGAGGTCCTAGGAACAGCCGCATTGATCTCTTAAAAATAATCATTTGAGGAAATACACATCGTTTTGGCTGGAACTAACACATGAAACTGACATGGTTTTAAAACTTTTTACGGTTTGAAGTTGTACTTCATGATCAGCGCGAGACAAATAGGTATTTCTGATCTGATAATTTACTGATGACGTTCGTGGTATATTGGGGAATAATGTCCGTGTCATCTCTTTGAACTCGGCAATAACTCGGCAGTAGAATTGATAATACATACCCTTTTTATATTACACCCTGTATCAGTCCTCGACAATATCAGGCAGCCCTCGTTCCGTACGACCAATATCAGCCTTAAAGGTCATATAAAACGATATCCTGACCATACTGGGTTATATACGGGAATGAGTTCATAAGAGCTATTTTATAAGACTGACATTGTTTTTTGAATATTTTATGCAAAATGTGAGCGCCACAGTCGATCAAAATCACTTTATCGGGAATAGGAACATTGACTTAGGAGGCTTACCTCCCTTTCATATGACGTCAGTAAGACCCAATAGCCTTATAAAGCTATGTTGTGAATACAAATATCCATGTCATTTTGCAGCATTTTAAAAGAAAAAAAATACTATTTTATAAAACAAAACTTGTATAATTATAAAATAATCAACCACGTCAGTATTTTTTCTCTCAAGAAATGAAATCGTGTGCGTTTATATTTAATAGCGTGTACATATTCAGTTTCGAGACTGCACGGAGAATGAATGATTTTCTTCATAGATCTACATACAAGTATTATATGATTTTAATATATGCATGTATATATGTTTTATTTCGATCTTTTTAATGAAATTGACAAATTCAAAAATAACTGATCGTTTTTTCCCATTTGCACGTTCATGCAATTCATAAAGATTTTTTTTTTTCTAAACAACTTATAGGCCTCGTGGTGCCTCATTCGCTTCACGATTATATTGTTTATTTCGCTTTCAAATTCACAAATACCGGTATGTTACCATTTAATTATTTTTAGTCTAAGAAAAATTTCAACAGTTTTGATTTTGAAACGTGTACTTGTATGTGCTGTGTTTTGATTTTACAACGTGTATATGCGGTGTTTACTCACATATTTCTTCTATCTCACTTTCTTCCGCAATTTTTTCTTTCGTTTTTTTTTTATCGTTATTGATGCTTGTTCTTAAAAAAAAATGTTTATTATCTTTTCATTCGTTCACAACTGTTTTTATCAAACAACCGATTTATTTTACCGATACATTTCTAAATCCTTAAATGCCATATTTCCGCGATCTAATTTAATAAAACGTTAATACACGTGTACACAAAGTATTTTCTAAAGATATTGCTACATGTATATATCAATAAGTCAGGAATTTATATTATTTCAAAATAAAATTTAAGAATAATTTTGCGGCATTTTACAGCAGCTCTTAAATACAAACTATGTACACAATGCCTCAAACATTTTCATTGTCCTGCCTTATACTTTTTTATGTGACGAAATAAATCAAATCAATTACCCTTTAAATGCAGCTCAATCATTATACGTACCGAAGAAAATTATTTTTCAATTTCAAAAGGATAAGTATAATTCATTGACCATCTGTTAATGTTGGAGCATTTCTTTCGTTAAATTTCCACTGCAGTACGGGATCTTCATCATGATTTTACTCTAGTGAGAAGCTGATATTAGATTTATTCATTATATCGACCAATTAAAACTAAGTCATTTGTAGGCTACTACGAAATCAAATGATCTCATTTGAAAAGAAAGACACGATTATATATGGAAAAATTACAAAAATTTAATCGATAAACTACTGTAAAATTACACTAGTTTTGATGCATTGTTTACATCGGTGGGTCTGTATGACGTCATAAATCCACAAAATTAAGAACGATAAGCGGGGAAGAATTTGTTTTAGGTGCTCAGTTTTCACGGTTATTTCTCAGTAATGCAAAGGCAAACAAATTTTACATAACGTATATTAACATTTGTTTATACCAAGCTTTATATTTATGAAAGAAAATCATAGTGTTAAAAATCGTTTCATATGACCTTTAAGGCGAATGACCAAAATCAGCCCTCGGTCCGAACGACCAATATCAGCCTTAAGGCCGAACGACCAATATAAGCCCTCGGGCCGGACGACCAATATAAGCCCTCGGGCCGAACGACCAATATAAGCCCTCGGGCCGAACGACCAATATCAGCCCTCTGGCCGAACGACCAATATCAGCCCTCGGGCCTTAGGCACTCTTGCTTATGTTAATGTCTAGGGCTGATACAGAGTGTAATACTGAAAAAGGTAAGTATTATTCTCAATTTATCCTAGTGTTTCCACCCCAAAACCGCCGTATTTTCGACGCTCATAGATATTGTGATGTCATTTATAAAAATATTTATATCTTAACTTCATAGTTCAAACTGTTTAAAATATAATATCCAAGGTAATGCGAATCAAAAGTGCAAATATGTTACAAAGGGTTGTAATAAGGGTGAAATAAAGGGCGACGAAACTAGATATGTGGTAAAGCGCATGCCACTGTTGATATCAGTGGTGCAATAACCCTGTCTTTTGGCATTTAAGGTGGAATAACACACCTAGAAAAAGTCACTCAAATTAACGGTAAAATTTTTGATTATAAAAAAAATAATGATATACTAGAGCAAAGCTCGTTGCAAAGCAACGAGTGGGTCTTCCGTTAATGTCGGAAGTAAAGCTGGAAGTTCCTGTAAGAAGCAGAGCTCTTAAACCAATAACAAGAGTAATTAAAATAATAAAAGATGAAAAAAATCGAATTATTCCTGGTACGACTAAACAAAATCCGAATAATTTTAAGTACGAATTAACAAAAACCTTTCTGATTTCATGAACGACTTAACAAAAAAAATACCGAATGTGTTCAAGTACGACTTAACAATTATTTTTGGTACGAGTTAATTTTACTTTGAACATTACGTTTTTATTTAAACCAAGGACGCGGAATCAAAATTTTCCGGAAAAATCAATTTTTAAACCCCGATAACTCTGTAATGCATCGTCCGATTTTGTCCGTATTGTTTTATTTTGATCAAAAAAATGAAAATTTACAAAAATTGGAACTACTTCCGGTTTTGAGCAAAATCAATGAATAAAATTTTAAACCCCCCAGTACATCATAGAATTGATACATCTATCATCAGATAACATTTCGAAGCGATATCTTTAAAGTTTTTGGAGAAATCCTCCAGACAAAATCACTTTTTCAAAAATTAAAAATGGCCGTCAAACTTGAACGGAAGTGATGTAAATGCTGAAACTTAAACATCGTTGAGGCATGATAACTTTACAAAAGTTCTGAAAATTTAATCGAAATCGGATGAAAACTTTTTGAGATATAAAGCCGAGAAGGAGGCAGAAAAAAAATAAAAAATAAAAAAATAATAAAAAGAAAGCGAAGAAAAACAAGAAACTGAACATGCATCAAATAAGCGAACAATTTGCAATTTGGGGATAAAAATTAATATCTAAAAAGTTCATTCTGTAAATAACAACAAACGATTCTGCAGTATTCGAACTCGGGATGTACAGATCTCAAACCAGACATTTGATCCACTCGCCTATCGAGTAAGTTACTTTCCGCCATCGATAAAATCTTTTTAATAAAACAAAATGTCGTTAAGATCAGAGGTCAGCCATTTTGTGATGATGTGTATTTCCACCTAAATAGTCATTATAATGTGTTCAACTCAACCTTGTCTTTTAAACCAGACATATATTAAAAAAATAAATCTTTTTTGTCATCAATATATCATTTCATTATAAGAATATTTTAAAATTGAGAGTATTTTATTACCCTTCTTTGTTAGGTGTGCTCATTTAAAATAATGTTTTGATGTTGTACTAGTTATGGAAATTTCTTAACATTAAGAATTTAGACGCTTTAGTTGTCATGTGCATGAATAACTTTGACATATATCTATTCATATATTTTTAGTTTCATTTGTACTTTTGCAATTGCATATATGACAAAACTGGGAAACAAATCTCAATTTTTTTTTATATCTAACGAATGAATTATATAAAGATATGCATTATTATTTGAAAAAAAAGTAAAAAAAAAAACAACTGATCTTCCCCATACTATTCATTTGAACCTTAATCAATAGAATTTATACTTCAACTTTCCAAAAACTGGAAGCTCCTTTTTTTTTTTATAAAATATTGACCTCAATCATTTACGAGATGTTGACGTTACAAGACATCTGTTGAAATTTATTTTAGTTATTTTTTATTTTGCAGTCGATGGAGTACGGCTGTTACCCCGGTCGTGTGATGAAAGACGGAACGTGCAAGACAATCATTCAATTCCCAGTTCTCATGATATATTCACTACATATTCTATGTAATCTCAGAGTATCTGCCTTAACAAATGATACCAGTTATGTCTTGTCTAATGTAAGACAGTCTGTTCGTCGAATTCTGGTGAGTTCATACATAGTTCATAGAAGTGATATACAGGTTGCGGATATATATTTTCTACCCGAACTACCCATCAATATAGTCCATAGAGACGGCTTATTTTTCTATGACCTACAAGTTTCTTTGAGCTACACGTTGTTGTATATCACTCGGTTTAACAGAGATGTGGTAGAAAGGGAGCTGATTAATACGCCTCAGAAAATCAGGATGGATCACTCAATTAATGGGTCGGCCCGAATTTCCTTCTCTCTAGAAGGTTTCCAATTTTCGAATATCAGTAAAACATTGTTATCAAAAAACTCGATGGAAAAGGACTATGATATGTTTAGGAATTACTATAAAGATGCTCTTTTGAATCGCCCTGGAATGATTACAATTGTAAGTGAATTACTTGTTTGTTTTCACAAATTTTACGAACTAATGGAAATTGAAATAGACTTTAATAATTACCGTGTAATAGTAAAAGAGACAAAAGAGGCGTTTTACATAGGCGATTTTATCATTGATTATAAAAACCGATATCGCGTGTGCGCAAACATTTCCCCACCTTCTTCGCTATCGTCATCCCTTGTTGAATCACTAAACACCCTAACAACAGTGTTAAATATCATCAGTTGTATCTTCCTAGTCTTGCTCTTTGTCATCTACTTGTTAGTACGAGAATTGCGAACCGTTCCGGGTGTCAACGTCATGAGTTCCACATTTTCTCTGTTCTGCATGCAACTCACATACACAGTCAGTACCGTCATTCGGAAAGGAAGTCTCCCCTGTATGATCACAGGTGTGTTGCTTCATTACTTTTGGCTTTGTTTGTGCAGCTGTTTTTTCATATGTTGCTTTCATATGTTCATAAGCTTTCGAAGTCTTAGTACGATAAGTCAGACACAAAATCAGAAACAGTTGCTTCGTTATCTGATGTTCTCTTATGGATTACCTTTTATTGTAGTCTCTTTGAGTGCATTTATCTCGTGGTATGCGACCGGTGATACTGGCTATGGGACCAACTTTTGCTTTGTCGAAGGCCTCGTCCAAAACATCATAACTTTTATGATTCCTATCGCCATCACCTGCATAGGAAACATTCTTTTATTTGTTTTGACCATTTTTAGCATAAATCTAAACAAAAACATCAAGAAGTCCAAAAAGAACAAGTCTGAGCTGGTCATCTTCTTTAAACTGTTCTTCCTGACCGGCTCGGTCTGGATTCTCCAAGTCATTGACAGCTTCCTGCAGCTTTCTTTCTTCTCTTTTTTTGCCGCCATTCTCACGTCTTCTCAAGGCATTTTCATTTTCCTCAGCTTTGCAACATCTTCACGGATTTTAAAATACGCTGGGGTGTTAAGGAAGCGTACGGAATAGGAGTTACATGTAATTTCGTGTAATCACCAAAATTAGTTTTTTGTACAAATTCAAATAATCACAATCACAGATTTGATAGTATTACGTAAATTTACACATTGATGACGTCTTGGCAAAAATCAAATGTCGTGTAAAGATCGGAAAGCATTGTAAACAGCTTATGACTAATAAAGTATTGTGGTGTGATTTATTGAGAATTGAAAAAAAACCAATACTGGACGAGTTTTTAGTTTCATCAATTATTCGTTAAAAGTATGTAAAGTTGCTTTATTCAGCCAGGCTTTCATTGTTTATGATATAAAAATCCGACTAGAACAACACTACCTCGTATGTATTAGCTTCAAATTTTACATATATCGATAGATTTATCAATGTTTAAATTGAAAAGTGTTGCTAGAACCCTGTGTTATGTGTTGTTTTGATGCAACGCTTTGATCGCTTTCCGTGCAAAATATATAAAAGTTGGAAAGGTTTTTGGAGAACCGGATGATTACTATTTAATTAAAGAGAATATAAGATTATGGCAGCGGTTTCGATAAAACTGAGAAGTAAAGCTCAATAGATATTTTTATTGTTTTGTGGAAATTGTTCATCTCATTTTATGTTAAGGAATAAACGTAATCTATTAAAGCTATAACGTGATAATGTATTGATGTAGCAGTGATGTACTGCCCGATTTTATTATTTTGACATGCATCTATTTCCAAGGATAATACTTAATTTTTGATCTGATTTATAAAAGTTATTTAATCTCACGATTCTTAATATAACAGTAAAAATAAGACGCTTTATTGCCCATATGCTTCCTTAACATAAAAAATGACGAGGTGATCCATGGCCATCATCATGATATTTATTCATGGTGATATTAAGGATCCCTTATCTTTTTATGATATCACTGATTGAGGTAAATGTACGGATCTGGAGGGGGGAGGGGTCATGATCCTACCCTCTCTCTGAAAAACTCAACATTAAAACCGGTTCCTGGCAAGCAAAATTATACCTAGAAACCCATGCACAGTCCCTTTGGATTTTTTTCTGGATCCTCACATGCAGCTTCGGTAGGCCATTTTATGGTTGTGTGCATAATTATGTCACGCAAAATTCCCAAAAATGAGCTGAACATTGTTGACGGTCAATAACCTAGGTTTGTTGGATGTACACTAGAGTACCGATAAAACCCAACCTTACACCACAGTAAAAACCACCTAAACCCTGGGTTTACTTTTGGTGTGTATTCTGGGTTTGCTCTGGGTTTACTTTTTGAAAATTTTGGTCTACTCGGGGTTTCGGGTTTACTCGGGAATTGCTTTTGGGGTCAACTGTACTAACTGAAGCGTGAAGCAGACCCGTCTTTTATCCTACTGCCTGTAGTCCCAACCCCTTCTATATGTCAATTACATATGTATCATCTGCTTTCAGTGGTATACTTCTGATCAGGGGTTTACTCTCTGTGTCCACTTTGGGTTTACCTCGGGTTTACTCCGGGTTTTGTTGCTTTGACGCAAGGAAAAGATACCTTCACCTTACCGAAAATCCAAGGTAGTGTAGAATGGTATCAACGTTAAACTACAGACAAATAAACTTAGATTTGTATGCCTTCGATATAGTAAACAACTGTAAAATATAGTCTAACAGATTTAAACCATTGTTCACGGATCGTTATCTATAGTTAACGGTTCATACACTATAATTTACAGTCGTTAAAAGTTAATCAGCTGTGATATAACTAGTTCAGTTTTTGTAAATATGGCATGCACTTTCTAGAATATTTTCAATTTTTCTTGTAGAGTCAGACGTTGAACATAAATGCAAATATAATCTTTCGTAAATATTCTTATAATTGTTATGTATATATTGTATTTTGAAAGTCCAATGTTAATGTATTATGTTTATTGCGTATTTTTGGAATGTTTCAATAATGCTTTTTTCTCCATGTTTTAGTGGTAAAAAAAGAATTGTTAATGTGCCGTTACACGGCTTATTTTGTGTGTTTATCCGTTTTTGTCCGTGTTGTGAAATTTGTGTATGTTCCGTTTATATCCGTGTGTTGTGATTTGTGGAACTCAGTGTGTCTCGTGCGGTTCGTGAGGAAACACAGTAGAAACATCAGTGACTGTCAATCTTTTTCATGTTTTAGACCACAATGGAGTAAGTTAATTAACTTTAATAGGTTTAATAATGATGAAAATTCATAATTGTACATTCTGATTATTCTAAGCCTATAAATTTTGACTATTTAAATTATCTTTAAAAGAAAACATTTGATGTCGTCATGTCATATGTGCTTATGTTCGTCTTTGTTTTGTTGTAGTTATTACCACTGTCTATCGTCTAAATAAAACTATAAAAAACGATGGTAGAAGCGTTACAGTTAAAGTGCCCAATGTCATATAAAAAGCGTACTTAACAATGAAGATTACATTGATTATTTATCATTTAAATAGGTTTTATTTTTCTAATTATTTTTAGAAATAGGGTTCAATCTAAAATGGAATTTTTTCAAAATAAAGGAAATTTGACCTTTTATTATTCTGTTTCTAAATTGTTTTTTTTTTTAATTTTTTAACACTAACATGTTTAAGGTTTAATATAATCTCATATGTTCTTTGAGATATTTGTATGATATGCTTTGTTTTAAATAAAATAACGCTACACTACCCATTATTGACTATATTTTATTTTTCAAAGAGGTTATTTATCAGTTAAAAAATTGCATATAAGGAAATTAACTCGCTGAGTGAATAATTGCTATATACGCTGAAATAAAAAATCCGCGAATTTAACATCTAGTGAACAATTATTTGAATATAAAATTGATGAAAAAACAGGATTTACTAAATTATGTAACTTATTATGAAAACACGCAACACAAATTACGTTTTCGTTTTAATGCATAGTAGTATAGTTGACCCGCTTAATATAATAGTTATTTTGTCAGGAAAAATAATGGTATTAAGTGGTCTTTCAAAATAACCTACTATGGCATTTGCCGAATTTAACGGCTACAAGTTGAAAAATTGTATGAACCACCAACAGACTTCCGAATAGCTGGCATGCTTTCATTTCGTTTACTCCCTTCACTCCGGTTTTGATTAAATCTAACAGGGCATACATGAGACAATTCGTTTTTAAATTAACTTCTTTGATTAGAATAATCAAGGAACCGACAAGAATTGTGCAAAATAATTCTTTATTAAGCACATTCTTCCTATCACTTAAACATAAAAAAAGAGCTGGAGTAATCAAACATGACACATGACAGATACCCAAACCACGTGCGGTAATTCGTGACTAACACTATCTGCCCGGTAAATTTCAAAGTGATTTTGAGGCTCTAAGTGTTTATACAAGGCACTCATAAATGTCTAGCACGTATAAAAGAAGGTGTAAAGCTCAAATGACAGAAGCAATTTTTCCATTAAAAATGTGGGGTACACTTAAAAGAAGTTGTTTTATTAACCGAACAATAATTATGAATAGGTAATACACACACCGGTGGGTTTTTTTTGTCGAGAAGCATTCCATTATATATCACTATACATGTAATTGTTTTTGGCAAAAAAATATACTTTGAAAATGAAGCCCAGATAAAAATATTATTTAATATACATAAATGATGTACAGAGGATTGTGATCAGTTATTTGTCAAACTAAATCGGGTTTATATTTTATGTTTCACAAATTTTTGTTTTCCGCAAATTCAATCTAACGCGATTTGCTGCAAATTGAAAACAACGAGCTTTTTTCCGATCGCCATATTAACCTGCTATACAGTATTTTAAAATTATAAGAAATTGTCAGTCGCACTGTAAAAGTCTTAAGCGTTTTTTAATGTCCAAAAAGTAGATAAAATAAATAAATTAAATAAAATAAAACTGATATAGAATAATTTCAGTATCATTTTCAAAAAAATTATTTCGGTTGACATGGATTTTTATGGCATCCTATAAAAAAGAGATTCTTAAAAGATGAATTAAGTAAAAGACGAAACTCTTTACAAAAGGCGATAATAACTAAACAATGAAAGTTTGATGAATGTATTAAAAAGAATGTCCTTCTCAATGAACACTATGCTACAATATGAAGAATTAGTAGGCAAACGCATTCCGATAGCTTTGAATCTTAAATGCTAAAATCGTGAGCCGTAAATCAACAAGGGTTCCAGGAGTGGTTCAAAGTTTAAACGTACATGTGGCGTAATTTTTCATGCTAAGAAATATTTGATTGATTTATTTATTCAAATATACTAGCGGAAAAAAAGAAACTGTGCATTATTTAATATAATAAAAAACTTTTGAAATTACAATGAACATATTTTATTTTTACGAATACTGTTAACACATGTATTCGTAACAACATCTCATAACACATCTCATAACACATTAATGTCAACGTCGAATAACGCCAATTTCAGCACACTCCAACGTCACTGTTATTTGAAATTGAATTAACAAAATTAACAACGCGCGTGACCACATAACGCTACCTTCACCAAAGTGTCGACGTTGAACAACACAAGCGTCCTGGTAACGCTCCCCAACGCGACGATATACCCTACAACGGCCGTCACTGCTATCCAAATGAAATATGGATTCATCAGAAAACAGAATATTGGCCAAGTCCTGTATTCTGATTCGCAGATGTCGTGTGCACCATGCTAGTCTGGCGATACGATGACGTTGAAGCACTACTGGACGTCTTGGTTTGATGTTTTGCTCGCGCAGACGATTACGCACAGTTCTTGGACTAATTGGTCGAAGTCTGATGTGGTTGTCCTATTGACGTGACGTCATACGAGGTCGCCCAGAGCGCGGTCGATCCTGAGTGTTGCCAGATTGTTGAAAACGTCTCCATAATGACTGGATAGTGTTCTGATGAACTCCAAAGTGTCTTGCTACAGTATTTTGTGCCATTCCAGCTTGCAGCATCCCAACAGCACGATTACGTTGGTTTTCGTTGAGTCGTGGCCTGACAAAGGCGTAAATTTTGTTGAAACTAAAGTGATTTCCTTAACAAAACAAGTTCAAACAAATCCTTTACAGTTCTTATTCCAAACAGTATTGGCCCGTAAAACGCGTGCGTACAAATTCTTCAATAAACAACAGGTGCTCACTGAAAAAGTCCGTGCACCCGGACGGTTACCATCCGATATTGTCAAAAACATTACCATTATCGATTGTTTAAATTCTATAAGTACAAACAATAGATATAGAAAAATAATACTAAATTTTATAATGCACAGTTTCTTTTTTCCCCTAGTATATGTTATGTAAAGATATATCTTTACAATAAATTTCGCAGTTTATATCAATCGGGTTAAAAAGATATAGAAATTAATATATAATTTTTATAATTATTTTCGCGTCCACAATAAATACAGCATTTGAATAAACCCCGCCTTATATATCGGCCAGGTGATACCACACTCAGTCTATTACAACAACAATGGCGACGACGAGAAAGATAGGTATACCCGTAATACCGTTAATTAATTACGTTTGACAGACTTGGCCAAGAAAAAAAAAGAGACGTATTTGATTGTGATCGGAGACTATGTAGATTGATGGAATAGGAATTAAAGCCGAATTAAACTTAAGTTTAATAAGTTTTTATCATGAAGTCATGGGGTTTTGGTTCGTACGTGCTCCGTGTGCTCCATGTCTTTACTTTATAAGTTATGAACCACAAGTGAATTTTCGTTTAGAGAATTTTTTTAAGAAAGAATTAATAAACTCTCTCAGTACATGCATCCATTAGGGTAGGGGGTATTCACTCATTTTACCGTGTCGTTGATGCTAAAATAGTGTTTCATCTTTTATTACACACTAATGTTTCGAGTATCATCTGATATAAAAATGATCTCGTTTAAGACATGAAAAACGTGATTCTAATTTGTAAACAAACTGTTCTTCCATCGTGTTTTCAATACTAGGTTTTCCCGCACTCATGCGCAGTGGCGTTACAAATGGTCGATCACATTAATATGTTAATATTCATCAGACGTGTAGCAAAGTTTAGGGACAAATAACTAAAGAAAGAACATGCTTAACGGGGTTAGAGTTTGTAAAACGTCTAATTATAAGAAGCATGATGTATATTTTTACTAAAACTTATGTAAAATTGTTTACTCCAAATACGCCCAAATACCTTTAAAATAGGATTTATGTATATTGTGAAGACGTGTAAAACCTTTTTTACAAGAACTACATGTGCCATGCAACAATTTGTGATATTACTATGCAAGTATCCTCAAATGTATATTCTAAATTGTTTAAACAGTTAACCCCCAGACCAATACTTGGACCCGAAAAGGTATTTACAATTAAACTTTGAGATATACAGGGAATTTAAAAAAAAAATCTTCTTAAGAACTGTATTGATACAATTTGTGATATTTCTATGCCAGATAGTGTAGATTAGAAATTGTTCAACTCATGACCCCATAGGCCAATACTGGTCACCAAAATGGGTAAAAAGTCCATCTTGGAAACAAATAAGAAAAATATTGCTCTAATTAGGGAAATTATAATTATTTAGTTAGTAGGCACAATGGTGAGTGGTTGAAAAATCTAACTAGTTAGTTGTAAGAATACAAAAAATTATTATTTTAACGCATTTTTCAAACATATTAATAATCTTTGTAATTTTTACGGTATTTAAGGATTAAAATCCTGCAATTTTGATGGCATTAACGGTTATCTGAGAATAATACATCACCGTAACCACTATTTAAGCAATTAAAATACAAAATAAAACAGTCCAAAGAGGCTATTTAACTCATATTTACAATATTCTTCGTTTGAGTTCCCTGTCATCAGGCAAGAAGTTTTTTAAGGATAAATGCATATGAACTATAAGATTGTTGCCCCCCCCCCCCCCCAAGCAAGGCTATATAATTACAAATTTCATACTATTGCTAAAGCCACCATGGTCATCATAACCATGCATCTTTAATGCTTGTTAGATGATAAAAAGGAGACCGCAAGATATATAAATCAAAGTCAAATTAAGCCCCCTCCCTTAAAAAAACTCCCATTAAACCAAAAATATAAAATAATAAAAATAATAAAATAAAAATAAATAAAAACACCCCTATATAAACATCGAAACCAGTATGCCTGGCCTGGGTTAATGAAATACACAATTTACAAAGAGGCCTCCTGATTCATAAGCATTCGCTTAGTTAAATTGTTATATAAACATTTGAGAGGAATATTTTAAACTAAAGAGTTAATTCAAATTAACTATATAACCAAGAACGCCTCAGTGGTCGGTAACGTTACATGGACCATGGCGGTTGTATTGAACTTGGTTCTCGTCATTTTGACAATTTTGTGAATTTCTTGGCTAGAATGTGACTTTCTCTGTCCAAAATGTCCACCCCTTATAATCAGTAACACTCAGTAAATGTGATTCTTCTGTATGCTTCTGTGAATACGTGTTCAAAACCGTCACGTCGAGTGACGAGTCCAATTATATATGATAATATTGGACATCCTGACAAGCACCCTAACTTGGAACCGTTTTGTGTATGCTAAACCTCTACAAAATGATCAATAACTATAAAGATCAGCTTTTTGTGCAGGCTAAAATGTCTTATTTTCAATAAAATCCAGCCATCTAAAAAACAAAATGTACAAACTTTTGGGGAGAACAGTCCATGGTGATCCCAATTCAGTGACAAAAAGCGGTGCCGCATTTGCCTTTAAACAGGTCTTGATTCAGGAATAAAGAAGTGTAAACCTTTTGTCAGAGACACGTCATATCTGTTGGCGGGGACGATTTCCAATTATCGAATTTCATTCCATGTAGCACACGTGTTTTTGAAATCCATCATCGCAGAATACGTTTTTCAATATGTTAAAGCCATTCGCTGCAGCGATCTCAAAGACTACAGCTATGCAGGCAGCAGAAACGGCTCTAGAAGCAATAATGATTACTAACACAATCCAATTAGTGATGATATCATTGATAAACTGAAAACATTAATGGAAGAAATTGTGAATGCACAGTATGATCAGGTTGAAGCTTTCCGGGAAATTAACAAACAAGAGCAATCCACACTCTTTGAAAGTGTTTGTGATGATTTCTGGGGAACAAATCTAAACAAAGTCGGGACAGAACATACCGATCACAGAAAATGGCCTGGACAGAACATACTGGAACAGATCTTTCGGAAGATGGTCAGTTCGCGAAGACCACCACGGAGATCCGAGTCTATTCCTAGGAATCTGCAGGCAGCCTCGAGCGTCATATTTTAGACATGGTGAGTTCTATTCGGAAAACCCATAAAAGAGCTGTCAAACAGCTGTCTACTTGGCAACACCACTCACGGTCTACGCGTAAATATGTGAGGATATACGAGTGCAAAAATGCAGGCTATGAAAGCAGTGATGTCTTCTCTCTCGAATGAAAACCGCTTAGTACGGACTTTGATGGTAGTTAATGGTGATCAACTCGGACATGCATGCCTTTAAGGACTGCGTATTGTAGACCGATTTTGTTAAACATACATGCACTTCAATTTGTAATGTTTTACATTTAATAACGATAGTTTATTTGATAGATGTAAATGAATTAGTTTGAAATTTTAACAGTTAATGTCCAAGGCCAGAACTCGCACGAAATTTTTTTTTTTTAATTGTATGCATGGTTACATGATAATCAAACAGAAATAAAAAAAATTCTTCAAAAATCCAACTTCATAGAAAAATGATGAAAGTATGATTCTATATAAAGTTAGGAAAATCTTATCATTGTCCTAGTGTTTCAAAATTAATTAGGGATGTATCGATTCTTTTTAAAAAAAGAATTAAATGTAGAATTTATAGAAAAACGCATTGGTCTATAGATGGTAGATGACTTGAAAGTAAAAATTAAGGCATTAAACTTGTACTTTTAAATGTATATGCACTAAACTCTGCAAAATAAAGAAATGATTTTTTTATTTAGTTATTTAGTTTAAGTTTTCTTTGCATAAAAAGACGCGTAGGTGATCTTAATAATATAATAATGGAGGGAGATTTTAGATGTAAAACTAATAATCCACAAGATCAAATTTCAAATAAGCTACAAAAAATTGTTTCTTTACGAGAAATGCAAAAATGTAATACTATGTTATTGGCATACAAAATACCCCGATTTGGAAGGTTAAGTTGGAAGCCCTCAACTCAACATTCATGTATATCGACGACGTATTATAAATGAACAATTGTTATTTACATACTTATATTGCTCGATATTTCCCAGTGAACTTGAAATAAAATATACCAGAGTCTGTGTCATCTGTTTCACATTTGAATATTTTACTGGAAATGGACATTGATGGTAACCTAACAACAAAAAATATGATTAACGCGATGACTTCAATTTTTCTATAGTCAACACTCCTTACTTATATAGCAATACACCTTCATCACCTGCATATGGTGTTTTTGTCTCTCAGTTAATTCGGTACACAAGGGCATGCTCTTCCTAAGAACAGTTTCTAAGACGAGACAAGCTACTGAAAAACAAGATGATAAAACAGGACTATCAACAGTCTTGTCTGAAGTCATCTTTTCGTAAGTTCTATGGTTGATACAACGACCTTGTCAGCAAATACAATCTTCCACTGGGTCGCATGCTGACTGACGTTTTTCATACTTATTGTTAGACCATAATTAATCACCTAATTGTCTACGGACTTTTCCGTTCTCCGCTTATGAAAAGAGTACACGGCGGATGTGACCGTTCAGCAGAGGATGCTCACTCCTCCTAGGCACCTGATCCTACCTCTATCTTTTTAGAGGTCCGTGTTGCTCTGCTTTGATTTTGTATTTCGTTTTATTGATATTTGAGATGGCTGACAGTTGTTTATTGCCATTTTTTCATTATACTTGGATAATCTTCCTAGTAGCAGAATTGAATATACATTTGTGAATAAAAATTTTATTTACGATTTAAAAAAAAACACATTACGGAAAATTCCCGGAACAATAATTGAGACACGAATGTCAGATCATAGACTTCTAAAAACTCATTGAAAACAAATGTTAACAAAAGAGGAAACACCTGTCTGACAAAAATTATCAAAAAGGTATTTAAACTGATTAATGAAATAAAAATGAATATAAGTCTAAAATTTATCCAATTTTAAAGTGGGAATCTTTCAAAGCACGAGATTGTAAAAATTCTATAAACATTGAAAAAAATTCAACTGGAGATATTTAACAAAGAATATTATCATTGGAAAAAGAAATAGCCGACGTCCAAAAATAAGAATTTCAGCAAATTGATATGACAAAACAACGCAGTCTTGTGACTGAATTTGATAAGATTTACGGTATAAAATGTAACGGAGCATTTGTAAGTTCAAGATTTAAAAGGGCGTTAGTGGCTGAAAAAGGTTTTTTTTAAGTTAAAAAAAAGTAGACAGAAAGTATGACTAAAGGACTAAAAACTGATAACTGTATATTTAATAATACAAATGACAACATGAGCGTAATTTTTTCTATGAAAATTTAATCTCCTCGAACAAAGTGTCAGACAATTGCATTAATGAATATTTATCATCGGCAGAACTTGAAAATGTACTTTATGAAACTTATGCTAGTTTTTGCGAGCAATTCTCGTTTTGTGAAGAATGTACTAAGGCTGTCATAAATTTAAAACTGGACAAATCTCCTGGTTTAGATAGTCTAACTTATGAATTTTATCAATGCTTTTGGAAGGATTCATAACAACCTTTTTGAAAATGACCAACTGAGTTATTCACAGAGAATGTCAGTTTTCTCTCTTTTTTTAAAAGAGCGAGAAAGTCATTAAAAATTACGCCCTAATTAGTTTCACTAAATATAAATACAGATTATAAAATAATAGCTTTTGTATTTACAAGACGACCTCAAAAAGTGATTGATAACTTAATAAACGAGAATCAATCGGCGTACATTTAAGGGCGATATATTGGACAAAATGTCAGAATAATTTTAGATTTATTCGGTTACTGAGAGGAAACAAATAATGAAGGACTCCTTCTTTTTTTTAGATTTTGAAAAAAGGTTTTGATTTAATAGAATAAAACTTCTTATTCAAAACACTTGAAAAATACAAATTCAAATACTCATGTAATTTAATAAAGAGGATGAAGACAAAATAGAAATATTTCTAAAACATGCTATTTATGTCCAGAAGAATACGACAAGGATGTCCAGTTTCGGCAATTTTATACTTATTTGTAGCCGATATTTTAGTTTTTAAAGTAAAAACTAATAACCAAGTTTTAGAAATAAAACCAAGTAATTATAGAAAGTTTTTTAAACATATACAAAATGCAGATGATCTGACATTGTTCTTAAGACATAGGGAATCTGTAACAAGGCCTTACAAAGCCTATAAAAGAATTATCTAAATAAGCAGGACCTAATCTAAACATAAACAAAACAGATTGTATTTTGATGGGTCGTTTAAAAAGTTGTAAGAATAATATTTTTGAAATAAAGATAAACACGTCATACATTAAATTTTTAAGTATATAATATTAAAGATGAGTGTTATCAGAAAAATTGGATAGATAAAATTAATGTGAACACATAAAAACCTATATGAATTTTGGAAAAGGAGAAAAGTTACAATATTTAGTAAATCTTAACTCGTCAACACACTATGTATAAGTAAATTTATATACGTGACATTAATCTGATCACATAAGATGTAATTAAAAAAAGCTTTTTAACTTCATATGGAAAAAAAAAGACAGAATTAAACGAAAAACGATAATTTGAAAAATAGAAAAAGGAGAGACAGTTATTGTTGATTTACCTTTAAAATTTCAAGCATTAAATGCAGCTTGGATTCCAAGATTATTGAGAAATAAAGGTAGAAGTATTTTGGGTAAACACCTGGATCATCTATTAAAATGTAACAACATAGGTTTTAAATACATGTTGAAAATAAATGTGTTAATTTTTTTTATGCATTTTATTCAATGTCGTTTTTTGTTTTTCAATCAGCAATGTACAATTGAAAACAAGAAATGTAAATTTTATCATGATTTACCATTATGTAGAAAATTCGAACTTTACAAAAAAATGTATGATATATATTTCCTGAAAATTTTAGACATATATATCTTTAAAAAAAATAATTAGCTTTAGACAAAAATACAAATTACAGTTTGTTACATAACATGTTGTGTTGTAATTTAAGTAAATCATGTTTAAATGGAAAAAAGATATATGTAACAATTGTACTTTCTTTTCTAGTATTGAAGATATTCAACATCTTGTATTCACGTGTGAGAACGTACAAAATATTTGAAACATGTTATCTTTTGTTATCAATGTTAATATTAATGGAATAATGTTAGTTTTGGGTTCCTATTTTTAATTTTACAAAAAGAAACGCTTATTCAACAACCTCATTTCTTTGTTGCTTTAAAAATCTACAAAAACAATGCTTTGAAGACTAAAAGGTCTCGATGAAACAGAATATAATCTAAGAAATCATGTTAAAAGGTGTACTATTTTCTGAATAAATGTATTGAAATTTACTAAATGTGACTTAAGAATTGACGAGATTGAAAATGTTGTGATAAGATTGATGTGTGATATCATATATGATTTAAATATGTATACACTACATGTACGAAGCAAACACAACGCCCCTAACACCAGAACCATACTTTCTCTTGTCTATTTCCTTCCATCAACTAAATGATATAAAACGAAAAGTCTAGAGAGAGGAATCTGAATGGTGGAGCTTTGTTACACTGTATCACATTAATTTTCATTAAAGTCACCGTCATCCCTTGAATAAGAAAGTGTGTGAATGATGGTTCAGCCAGTACAAACTTCTGCTATACTTTTTTTTAGCTTTTAATTTTAACAACAACCTAGTTGTTTAGGACAATATACCAATGGTCCTAAACACCTACTCTGAGGAACGCTACATTGCAGCTGACGTACGCAATGAAAAAAAATTCACGCAAACGGCATCCTCGAGGTCACAAACATGAGTCCAGCCATTTTAGCACTGAACCACAGATTCCATGTTGTTTTTGAAGAACGTTAATTAAAATGGCATAGTCTATGGTATCGAACTCGGCGTAAAGATCGATCGCAATGACGGCCTCCGCTTAGTCGTAAAAAATGCACATCCACATGAAAGGATGCGTCTTTTCTCGATTTTATTCATTATGATACTTTTTGCGTGCAGCTTCATTGCCATGTACCGATGCGTTTGTTCGTAGATTTTCGATTTTTATTTTCTCTCTGTCTTGCCCTAGACGCATTTAAGTTTATGGAAGTCGTCTGTAAACCATTGTGCCAGGTGCTCGTACAATTCGCGTTTTTTCTTAATTGGAGCATGGTCATAAACAATAAATAGGTATATAATTTATCTCTTTAAACGAGGTTTAATTCTTTTACAAGTCTGTGAACGGGCTGTTATAAGTATGTCGCAATTTGTCAATATGAGGGTACAGCTTGAAGTGTTATTTTTGCAGTATAGCTTTCAAAAAGGATTGACAGGATTTTTAGCCGCCTGTGAGGTGACATACTAGATGATAAGCTGCTGGGATTAAAAAGGAATCCTCTTCTCTTGATCTTGCTTAGCCTCTCATGATCTCTCCTATTTCACAAGGATTTCAAACTCAAGGTGCACTATTTCTCTTAAGAAAATCTTTCTCTTGCACATTGCACACTTTCATTTTCAAATAATAGATCATAACACTTCCTATAGCTTACTTTAGGTGACTTTAATCGCTTAGCTGTGTTTAATGACACCCACAAAATTAATAAAAACAATACAAGTCCAGCGCACATAAGGAGACATCATTTCAAAACAGGCTTTTATGTAGAGAGGTAAGTATAATGGTCTATAAGACTAAAGCTGGCTGGGCTATTTTAAAGACTTTGTTAATAGCAAACATATTTACGATTAGTTTTTCAAAACATTTAGAGTAAAATCTGTTGCGTAATATCTATGATAATTGGGCAATTTATTCTATATTATTGTTAAATAGATTTTCTGAATGGAAAATGACAATTGTGTTCATAAAAACATAAATAGGCGTCGGAACCGGGGATGATGAGACTTTTTTGCAAAGTTAGACATATTATAATGTGCTATAAAGATAGATAGATAGAGAGAGAGAGAGAGAGAGAGAGAGAGAGAGAGAGAGAGAGATAGATAGATAGATAGATAGATAGATAGATAGATAGATAGATAGATAGATAGATAGATAGATAGATAGATAGATAGATATGGCTTCTCAAGATAACTGATAAGTCTAGCCCAACCCCCACTTTCAATTTGCTTATCTGCATTAGCAATATAATAGAAGATCACTAGACAGTTCGCCTCATTATAAAGATTAAAAAATGTTAAAACGGCAAAGTTAATTAATAAATCTGATTAAATATCTTTAGTACTATGTTTAATTTGTTTAGATGGTTAAGGGGATTTTATTGCATATAATTGTCAACGTATTAATCAAATTTCAAAAGCTAAAGAGAAAACATTAGCCACAGTTACAAATTTAGGAAATCAGAATAGCTCGACACACATACAAGTCACCCCTAGTACAACCAGAAACAACTTGCTCCAACTTCAGAACAACTCGCCCCCACTGAAAAATATTTTCTTTATACTTATTTTACAGAGCAGAGTCTATTCTTCCTATTTTTATATCAAATTTTGACATTTCCAAAACTTTCCATCAGTGTTTGAATTTATTTCCAAATTCGTTTAAATTCACCCAAAGCAATAAATATGATTGATCCACTTATTTTTTTTTTATTTTTTTTTTTTTTTGGGGGGGGGGGGGTCATTTCGGAGTTCTTTGTCCTGATATATTCTAGCCAGACATTCTTTTAAAAAAATATGATTTAAGGAATTGAAGCCAATTCGAGCATATTTATTGTTGAAAGACTTAAAATACCTTTCATTTTTAAAATAAATTATGTAATATAATTTATAACAGCAACGATCAATCAATGGCTTTATGATATTCTTATGATAATGTTAATTACTTAAAAGAATTAATTTAATGAAATTCAGCCGGTAAATAATTAAAGGATTAGCGATATGTTAATTTTAATAAGGTGATAAATTGCTTTTAAGAAGGTCAGCTCCTATGCTTTCATAAATTTCATAAATTTGATGTTTAATTTGTGTATGGCCGCTTCAAAGTAATGAAGAATGATAAACAAATTATTCATCAGCCAGCAAACTTGCAAAATCACAAAAGAAAACATCTATCTTGATAGATAAATGAATGTGCATGTGAAATAATGTAGATAAAGTGTGAAAAATATTTTTAAAAGTAATAAAACAATACAAAAGCCTATAAAATATGCGTTTTAAAGTTCGGGGCGAGTTGTACTAAATTGGAGCAAGTTCTTTAAGATGAGTGGCGAGTTGCCCTGGTACCGATGACTTTGGGGAGTGTGATTTGACCATGCTAAAGGTTACAAAATCTTACCAATCTTAAATATATAATAATAATGCTATACTATCCATTGTTGTTGTTATAACATTTTCGTTAAAATTCTACATTAATTGAAAGTGAATTGATGAAAATTGAACCATTCAAAATTGTGCGTGGTACATATCGTATCTATATCATTTAAAATATTTTCACTGAATTAACAAGTATTGGGTCTCAAAGATGTAGAATTAATTTATGGAATACAAAAATATAATAGAGTTTTTGTATAGATTGAATAAATGGTATCAATACATTTTTAGACAACTAAATCTAACCATACAAATGGAGGCGAGAATGGATGGGTTTATTTTGACTCTCAGTGCTGTCTTGTTTCTTTCCGCGTCCTATGTATTGGGAGCTTTTAATCTTACTAGACTGATGGGAATCTACATCAATTCTTGTGGTACAGAAAGTTTATGTTTCGATTGGTCAAAATTCCCCAAAACCGAGAATACCCCCATCACTTTGAGATGCCCGCCATGTTCGTGTGAAGAGAACTGTTTTCGAATGATGAATTGCTGTCCTGATAAATTCTTTCTCGAAAGAAAGCTTAGAAGAATGCATTTTCCATTTTATGAAATGCCTAACAGATCAATAAAAACAAGTATATTTCCGAAATATGCCGTTATAGACTACTGCCCTCCGTTGGTTGACGAAACAATCGATTTTTCCTGTAGGAAACCTCCTATAGGATTGGAGAATAGGATTTTTGTGACCTCGCTCGTCAGTAATTATACCTACAACAATTTCCACTGTGCCTTGTGCCACGGGGAGAAGGAAACGGATCTTCTCCAATGGGAAGTAGCCATATACGGATTTGACTATGTTGTCAATTTTGTAGAGTCCGTTGAAGAACTTCTTGAAATCACTAAATTCTTTAATAGTGTTTTAATTTTCTATCCTCCAAATTCAGTTAAAGATAAAGTGGTTCAAACTTCTCCCAATAAAGTAAGTTACTCAGGAGAGTGTTTTGACGACGAGGATTTGGTTCTTGCTTGTGATTCCTCATATTTCCATGAATATCGACTTTTCAAAAATATTTTTTGTTCAATGTGCAATGTTCAAAGTTTGAAATTGTCAAAAAATAGTATATCTTCATGCCTTTTACAAGACGAAGATACAAGGAAGCTGTGCATGACGAGCCCTCAGTCTGATTTGACGTATCCATACAGAAATTACCACTGCTTCTCTTGCAATTTACCTGTACCATTTGTGAGTGGAATCACACCGAATGACCAGAATAAAGTCGGAACAAGATATACCTTTCTTGACATGTCTACCTTGGTACGAGAACACAGCTTTGAAATTCTTACCTTTAGTCAAAACATTTTCAACGATATTTTACTCTTACAAAAAATATATAAAACAAATGCGGATACTAACGGTAACTTGCGACCTAATAACTACGACTTCGACCATCTGTTGAACAAAATGGCAGCTATATATCCACATCGCATTTGTAATCGTGTCATTCTGCCAGGCGTTGTCCAAAACCTGAGCAGATTAGAATGCGATTGCTCGCCATCGTGCTTGTTTAGAGACTCGTGTGCCTGTTGTATTGATACGGCTTTGCTACATTCTGTGGAGTGCATTTCATATGCAAGAGCAGCATTTTCTGAACAATTCAGGAAAAATGATGTTAAAATACAAGTTGTGAGAGCTTGCTACAAAGAAATGAGTGAGAATGTCGGCACACAGGAGGAGGAAAACGTCAAGTATTTGTGCGAGAGCGATGATCTGAACGAGTTTGACATCCCTGTTGTTTCAAGAAATATCACATATAAGAATGTCTTCTGTTTCCTTTGTAACACGAACTTTACGATTGCAAACTATTCTCTTATAACTGAGCCATATGACATAATAAACATAAGAATACATTGCAATCACCAACTAGTCTTCACCTTCTTCGCTAGTTTTGATCAAGTCATGGCCGAAGCTTTAAAAGAAAATTGTGACATTGTGTATGATATACATAACTTAGTAATGTGTACTAGCGACAAAAAGGGCGACAATTTCATATCAAAGTGTGATGTCACCTCTGGAGAAGAAGAGGTTGATCAAGCCGAGCTTTGGGCATGTGAAGAAATTAGTAACCAGGTTTTCCCAACGTTCGGGAATTTCAAAAACGAATTTTGTCATATGTGTAACTCACCTGTTATCGATCATGGAGAACAATTTATTTGCAACGATTCAAGAACTAATCTTGAGGCATTTAAGAACGGATGTTTGTCGCTACCTGATGTTAGTTACCATCCTGTTGTGCACCCATACAGGAATATATTCTGTTTCACGTGTACAGAGGAAGCTCCAGGCCTCTCTTTGTCCTCTCCCCAGAGCTGTGACCCTTTGTTAGGCACAGAATACTTAAGGACAATTCCGCTAATAAGGAACCTGTTTGTTCCAAGTCTTACACTGAACACAGATATTTTTAATCCAGTGCCTCAGGTATGTAAAAAAGTATGATAGTATGTAGTTACTTTTAATCAACCAGATGTCTGATTGTAAAGACTTATTAACATGGTAAAATTTCTGTCCTCATCTATTAATCTTAATTTGAATTTCAAATACATCACATTATCAAGATATTTTGGTGTTTAAACAACCGTCAGCTCGATGCTTCTTTTCCAAATAACTTGTAAGAAATGCCAAGACAGGACTGTGCCCTTCTCTTATACGAGATTCTGATCTTAAAGTATTTACTAGATCGGCATCTGTGAAGACAAAAAAGAGGTAAATTTATTTTACTTATTTTGAATTTTGCAGTCGATGGAGTACGGCTGTTACCCCGGTCGTGTGATGAAAGACGGATTTTGCAAAACAATCATTCAATTCCCAGTCCGCATGATATATTCACTACATATTCTATGTAATCTCAGAGTATCTGCCTTAACAAATGATACCAGTTATGTCTTGTCTAATGTAAGACAGTCCGTTCGTCAAATTCTGGTGAGTTCATACATTACAAGTGATATTCAGGTTGCGGATATCTATTTTCTACCCGAACTACCCATCAATATAGTCCATAGAGACGGCTTATTTTTCTATGAACTACAAGTTTCTTTGAGTTACACGTTGTTGTATATCACTCGGTTTAACAGAGATGTGGTAGAAAGGGAGCTGATTAATACGCCTCAGAATATCAGGATGGATCATTCAATCAATGGCTCGGCCCGAATTTCCTTCTCTCTAGAAGGTTTCCAATTTTCGAATATCAGTAAAACATTGTTATCACAAAACACACTTGAAAGTGATTATAATTTGTTTAGGAATTACTATAAAGATGCTCTTGGGATGCGCCCTGGAATGATTACAATTGTAGGTGAATTACTTGTTTGTGATCACCAGTTCTTCGAACAAACGGAAGTCACAATGGATATCGATAATTATCGTGTAGTAGTCAAGAAGACAGAGGAGGCGTTTTACATAGGCGATTTTATCATTGATTATGAAAACCGATATCGCGTGTGCGCAAAGCGTTCCCCACCTTCATCGCTATCGCCATTTCTTGTTGAATCCCTAAACACCCTAACAACTGTGTTAAATATCATCAGTAGTATCTTCCTAGTCTTGCTGTTTGTCATCTACTTGTTAATTCGAGAATTGCGAACCGTTCCGGGTGTCAACATCATGAGTTCCACATTTTCTCTGTTCTGCATGCAACTCACATACACCGTTAGTAACGTCCTACGGAAGGGAAGCCTCCCCTGTAAAATCACAGGGGTGTTGCTTCACTACTTTTGGCTGTGTTTATGCAGCTGTTTTTACATATGTTGCTTGCATATGTTAAAAAGCTTCCGAAAGCTAAATATAATTCAAATGACACCTAATGATAAACAGTTTCTTCGTTATCTGATGTTTTCCTATGGTTTTCCATCTTTCATTGTCTTCTCGAATGTATTGATATCTTGGTGCGTGACTGGTAACATAGGCTACGGAACAACCCTTTGTTTTGTCGAAGGTCTGATTCAGAATATCACTACTTTTATTATTCCCATCATCGTGACCTGCGTAGTAAACATTCTTTTATTTGTTTTGACCATTTTTAGCATCAATCAGGACAAAAACATCCAGAAATCTAAGGAGAACAAGTCTGAGCTGGTCATCTTCTTTAAACTGTTCTTCCTGACCGGCTCGGTCTGGATCCTCCAAGTCATTGACAGCTTCCTGCAGCTTTCTTTCTTCTCTTTTGTTGCCGCCATTCTCACGTCTTCTCAAGGCATTTTCATTTTCCTCAGCTTTTCAACATCTCCGCGGATTTTTAAATATTTTAAAAAGATGATAAACCGACCCGTGAACCATCATTAAGGTCAGGGTTATAGATCAAACCCAATCTGTGCAAACATTAGATTCGCCTAAAATATTTTTCCAAAACAAAGGGCCTAGCCACCCCCCCCCCCCCCCCCTCCGCGCAAATAAAATTTATCCTTTGTATCCCCTTTTATAATTTTTGCCTGAACCCGTGCATGGTGTTTACTTCAGCCATCTATTAGGTTGTATAGGATTTTATCTTTTTTCGCATATATCGAGATGTTAAAATGTTAAAATGAAAGCCCCCAAAATCCAGTAAAATTGCATTGTGTGTCTTTGTAATGCTTCAAGAAGTTTTTGAAATAAATTGAATTGTTACAATGCAAAAAAAGTTAAATGTTCAAAAGCATGCATAGAAAGCTATCTTTGTTTTTAGGTCACCTGTGTAAACTCAGATGACCTACTGATATCCGTTTTCGTCCGTCATTATGCGTCGTCGGTCATGCGTTAACATTTTTACAGTTTTTACTTCTTCTTAAAAACTACAAGGCTGATTGCAACCATTTCTCGTGTGAGGCATCTCTTTGGTAAGAGGAATCTAAATTGTGAAATCTATGGCTCTACCACCCCCGGGGCGCCACATGTGAGGCCAAATATGCAAAAAAAAACCGCCAAATTTTCAAAAATCTTATTCTCTTTTCACACACATGTGAGGAAAAAACTGCTTGCATAGTTATGATGTCCATGAAACCCTCTACCAAATTTGTGAAATGCATGACCCCTGGGTCAGGGGTTCTGGCTCTAGGGTCGGAAACTAAATACATGATTATGATGTCAAATTATGAAATTCATGATCCCTTGGTCAGGGGTTCAAGCTCTAGGGTGAGGCCAATATGACCATATAGCAAAAATGTATCAAATCTTCTTCTCTACTCCTATATATATTTGTTAAAAACTAAATGCGAGATTATGATGTCCATGAGGCCCTCTACCAAAATTGTGAAATTCATAACCCCTGTGTCAGAGTTTCAGGCTCTAGGGTGGGGCCAATATCGCCATATAATAAAAATGTATTAAATCTTAGAAAATTTTCTTTTCTACTCCCATATATATTTGTTAAAAATAACCTGGTTATAATTTCAATGAAGCCATCTACCAAAATTGTTAAATTCATGGCCCCTGGTTCAGGGGTTCTGGCTCTAGGGTGGGGCCAATATGGCCATATAGTAAAAATGTTTTAAATCTTAGAAAATCTTCTTTTCTACTCCCATATATATTTGTTACATAAATGCCTGGTTATAATTTCATTGAAGCCATCTACCAAAATTGTGAAATTCATGACCCATTTGTTATCGGTTCAGGTTCTAGGGTGGGGCCAATATGGCCATATTGTAAAAATGGTTTTAAATCTTAAAAAATATTCTTCTTTACTACAACACATGTGGGCAAAAAACTGAATACATGGTTATGATGTCCACTAACTCATCTACCTTAATGTGAAATTCATGGCCCATGGGTCAGGGGTTTAGCACATGAGGGGGGGGGGGGGGGCAATAGTTAATGCATATAATGTTTAAAAAATTTCTTCTCTATTCTCAGGGTTGTATGAAAAACTGACTTATAATTATGTTTACCAGGAAGTCCTCTACTGATATTTAATTTTCATGTCCCCTTGAGTATGGGTTTTGACTCTAGGGCAGGGCCAAAACGGATGTATAGGTGTTAATGCATATATAAATGTTAAACAATTATCTTCTTAACTCCCACACGCCAGAAAGGAAAACTGAATTCATGATTTTGTAGACCAGATCTTTAAGTTTTTCACCAAAATTATAGGTTTCAAAGTTCTTTTTGAAATTTTTCAGGCAGGGAGGTGGTCGTCATTACAAATTTATAATTGTTCTATTCCGGAATGAAACCTTATATATGAGACTCCTCGACAGGTTTGTGAATGGGTTAAATGCTACTCAGGTGACCGTTAAGGTCAATTGGCATCTCGGTTTTTTTTTTAAACCATGAATGTATTTTTGTTATCATTACTCAATTTTTTTTCTCAAAATATCTAATCAATCAACAATTTTAAGAGTTTAAAAAATTGATAGAGGAATTTCCTACTGAAATATCTTATTTTCTTATTTTGTTAAAAATTTAATGCTCTATGTCAAATCACAATGTAAGTGATTAAACATCAAGTGGTAAACTCAGTGTTGGAGCGTTGATAAAATCCACTTAATCCTATTAATATATTGCTGTCACAATCTTCAAAATTATAGGAAACTCTCACCCGCAGTGTAAAATTTTGAGATATTTTGTAACTTCCCCCAAAAAAATGAATAAATATTAAATTATATTAAAAAATCATTAAAAAACATCATTTTGTTAACCTTTATTCTGATTGACCTGAATTTCTGTGCTATAATAGTTAGAGAACCGCTAACTTTAATATTTTTAAATAACTGCAAAACTGACAATTATAACTGCGTGTAAAAAAATGAAATAAATTATACAAAATATATAAATTGTCGGAATATTAATGTTAGCTGAAATCATAAACCTCTCGTGTTTTTCTGTGTATCTGCATTTAACTTTCTAGGACATACATGTATATAGAGTAGTCTCGTTATCAGATATAAACCACGTGTTATTACATGTACATTAATCATTGTTGAAATTTAAAATAACTTGTATGCTTGAAAAAATATATCTGTATTAAAAAAGGCTAGAAAAATATTTGTTTTGTAAAATTGTATTTCAATACGAATGTATTACTGTAATGATTCAATATTGTGTGAATAAATGGATTGTATTAAAATGTGAGGGTTGTTTATGAAGACTCTTGATTTGTTTCTTTACATGTCTCATTGTTAATGTCCTTTATCATATTTTGAATACACCATGGACATTTTAATGTTACGGTGCAGGCTATAGGTACATGCATCCAGGGAGTTGGTGAATGCATCGTGTTTAATCAATCTAATGGCTTCAACTGACTTTAGTTTTCATTGCGCATGATTTTTGCAATTTAGTAAAATACAGTGTATACATTTATTTATTTATAATTTATAGATAAACAATGTTCAGATTTTCAAAGGAAAATTTCATTTGTAAGCGATTTTTCCGTTGTGCGGTATATCTGAGTGATGCCATTGTGCTTTTATGACATTATAAAAATCAAAGTACTGAAGTACTGAAAGCCGGGCTCTTTTGGTGTGTCTTTATGCATATTGCATGTAGTAAAGACTGAAAATCTCTCTCTCTCTCTCTCTCTCTCTCTCTCTCTCTCTCTCTCTCTCTCTCTCTCTCTCTCTCTCTCTCTCTTGCTTTTAATGTCGGCAAAGCATCAGAGAGCGACCAAATTTTGTAAGCGGCTATAAACAAAAAATATGTCTGTCTAGTAGAAGTTAAAAAGTTCAACAGTTGCTACCTTGAATTTTGCAACAAGCATTATATATTCAATCCCCATTTCTTCAGCGCGCAGCAAATTTAAAGTAGTTCATGGAAATTCATGCGCGTTGTATGTGTCCAAAATGCATAGTAATGATTTAAAAACACGTTATTAATAAGAAAACTAAAAAAGATAGACAATTCATTCGAAATTAAAAAAAAAAAGAAACAAAATGCCAACACTTTTGACAAAACGTGGCTCTTTGTGTAACTATTTGGTATAGTGGAAGCTTTACCTTGACGCTGTTTGGTTTTTTGTTTACTTGTGCTATTTATAGTAACATTGGCGATTTGCCTGCCTATAGCCAGGACTCTGCTTTCAGCAGAGCCCGGCTAAAAAATGAAGCTTTGCATGAGTATATACGTTACAAGAAGTAACATAAAAGAGAAAGTAAATATTGTAAGCCTTTGAAATTTTACACGCAGAATGCTACAATGCTGAAGGTCATTTTTCCAATTTTTTTAATGAACCCACTGTATTAACCTACATCTGTATAACTCCAATTATATAGCATAATTTGGTCCATTGTGATATTTGGAGATGACCCCCACTAAAAAACAGACGGTAAAATTTAGTATTTTTACATATAAGGTAGAAATTTATTTTATATATCGCATACTGTAATTTGAAAAAAATCGTTATAATTGAAGCATTTACTTGCATTTAATCTACTTTAAGTGCGGAAAATGACAATATCCTAATATATTCCTACAGTAAATGTATCTGTATTTTGAGATGGACCCTAAAATACAGATGTGAGATTTTATTAAAACTGCGCAAATATACTAGAGATGGTGTAATTTACATATGGTTTTAAAAGAATCTCGTCGCTTTAGTCGGCCTCCCCTAATATGTATAGAGCTTATTGGTATCAATTACAACTAAAGCTGAAGGCATGCATGGCTTAATTGCCAGAAGCAAGTTTTAGTGTTTGTTTCTTGAGCACTTCCATAGAGGAATATTACCTTGTACTAAATGCATTTTATTAACAAAAAATTAATGGTCATAACCTTGAAGAGCAATGTTTCTCCGACTTTAAAATTTGAGAATAATAACACTATTCTGTTATTTTCGTATAATATTGTATGTGATGGAATAATGTCTCTGAAGTATTATATTGTGCCTTGACAAAATAGTCTACTATTTCAGCTTAAATCGATATTTCGCTTGTATAACTCGAACATATTTTGCAATTTCATCTATTTTTAATCAAAGCTTTGTTCAAATGTTGTTCATTGCGTATGTTTAGATTGATTATGTTTATAAATCCTACAAAAATAAAAATACTGTTTTTATTTATTTTGTAAAAGTAAGAGCCATGACAGGTATAGACAAATACGAAATTATTTCATTCTATTTAATTTTCATTTCAATGCGTAAAAATGATATACAGAAACATTTTTGTTATAGTTGTTATTTCGTAAAACCTTTTCGAATTTAAAACAAACATGCCAAATTTCCGGTACATATCTTTTACCATAAATTAAGCGACAAAAAATCCATTATCTGCATGAAACCTTCTGTACATAATAATTAATTTAAAGTCAGCGACGAAACATGTCAAATCTCCTATACATTATTCTACCGCTAATGTCCTTTCCGATATATTTCATTTAATCAAATAAAATAAACATTTCGTCAAGTTGTATATTTTATTTGATAAAATGAAATATATCGGAAAGGACAAGAAGGATAGCGACAAAAGGCAACAAATCACCCGTACCTAACTCTACTTATCAGGCCAGTAACAAAACGCGCAAAATCCCCTGTATATTACTCTACCCCTAAAGTCATGTAGGGACAAAAAGTACCAAAGAACATATACATGTATGTACCAAATCTATAGTGTCCAACTTTAATTTACCTCGGAATTAATGGTTATAGGTGGCACTTTTTCTACTGTTTAGCGACAAAATTCATTGTCACCTCGACCAGCAGTCACCAACATTTTTAACGAGGCCGAGTACAGAACGAGTACGCACGCTTTCGCGCAGCGTTTCATTTGTATTGTGACGTCATCTTTTTGCTTGGTTGACGCCATGGCGTGATAGTTTCAATTGCAGATATTCAGCGAAATTTGTTGAAAATGGCTCGTTTGAAGCGTAAAATTAATGTTATATTGTGGAATAAACATAAATGTCTCGAAGTATAAGCTATATTTGGGCTCGGGTCGAAAACGTGAAGATGGTTCAGCAAGCCTAGCCCTCTGTCACGTTTTCTTAACCCGCCTAAATATAGCTTAATTCATATATTTCAAGACAGTAACCATGCATTTCATATTAATGAAGTAGCGTTACTATTGGGCGTTGTACCAAGAATAACAATACTGATGGTTCGGATTTTCATATATATATATATATATTCTGTGTTAAAATGAACAACCCTGAAATATACAATGAGAGTGTGCCTTATAATATGCACAACATGATAATGATATAAACAATTTATACGATGTACATAATCATATGAGTTATCGCTCTTACATAAACAATTACTTCATCCATGTAATTTCTACACGTACATATGCAACATTACTAAATCATATATTTATACATTTAGAGATATATCATATACATGCATCTCTTTAATAACAACAATTAATAGATTTATTTAGGTAACAAAATATTGTAATACCTGATTGTGGATCAGGGTCCACTTCAAATAATTATGACAAATGCTGTTAATCAAGTCAGGATCCTGTTAAACAATAATGTATGCGTATAGAACACTATTTTTGATAAATACCAACAAATAATAATTTCATTATCTGCTTTCACACTTAGCATTCTCACTGAATAGTGTTTATGTAAAAACTATAGACAATCAAAAATATTAGGCTATTTAATTAGAGTTTAACTGTGAATTAAAAAGTAAAAGAACTTACAGTATGAGGTCATGTCAGAAGTCGTATTTATTTGACGTATAATCTCAGACATATAATGTCCACCTCCCCTGAGCTCGACCAAAACTAGCCCTCACTCGAAAACTACCTGCCGCGCACCGCGCGAAAATTCTCTCAGCCAATCAACAACCAGAATTAAATATAGAACTGACCATTTGCTATTTTTAACTTTAAGGGATAACACGTATAACACAACTTTTTAATATGAATGATTTTATTATTATAATGATAAACGTTAATTTGTAAAGCTGAAATAAAAAATGCATAAAATAATATTTACGAAATTCAACACTATCACATATGCCCCCTCCACGAGAAATGACGTCCTCGTCATTATACTAGAGCATATGTAAACCTGACATAAACACAATTAAGAAATTAAAAATAAAAAACTATGATTTATCTAGTACAGCATTCATCATAGCCCTGCAAACCATGTTAACAACAAACTCACCTTCTCTCATCCATTTGGGTTGCTTCCGTGGACGAGATGATTTCCGCAGTCCACTATTTCCATTTTCATATGACTCCCTGATTACTCCGGTATTATCATCTTCATGTTGTTCGATCTGCTCTAACTCTATACTAGGATCATCATCGTCATCATCCTCATCATCATCCTCAGCATGATCCTCATCATCATCATCCTCAGCATCATCCTCACCATCAGCTCCTCTCACATACTCGTCACTTGAATCATTACTGTGATCTTGTGACGGTTTCAGTGGCCCAGGCACAACTTTACGGCATAATAATTCATCGTCGGATGAATCATCAGTCTCTTCACTCCTTGATTCTGGAGCTACTGCTGCCGTTGTTCTCTGATCAGAGTTCTTTTTCCTTCTTGGAGCTGGTGTAGGTTTCTTACTTGTGACAGTTTGATCTAAACTATCGCTTAGGTTAAGTGTACCTATAGGGAGCAGAAGATTTCTGTGTAAAGTACGCTTGCGTCCTTCACCATTCTCTTTACGAACAACATATACTGGTATGTCTGGATTCGGTCGATCTAAAACAACATAAGGTTCTTCCTCCCACCGATTTGCCAACTTGTGCTTTCCTTCAAAAGCTACTATTTTGACCATAACTCGGTCTCCAACCTCTATGCTATTTCCTCTTACCTTCAGGTCGTAATAATTCTTTTGTTTTCCCTGAGCTTCTTTAGTTGCCTTTGAAGCTAAATCATAAGCTTTCTGCAGCCTTTCCTTCATTTCTGCAACATAAGTTGTCATAGGTTGTTTCGTGATTTCCTGATCAAGTTCAAACGCTATGTCAACAGGTAATCTCGGCTGTCGTCCAAACATTAGGAAATACGGTGCCTGACCAGTGGTTTCCTGTCGCAACGAGTTATAGGCGTGAACCATCGGGCCGACATATTTTTTCCAGTTATGCTTTTGCTCTGTCGTAAGAGTTCCTAGCATTTGGAGAAGAGTGCGGTTAAACCTTTCAGTTAGACCGTTCCCCATAGGGTGATAGGGAGTCGTTCTGGATCGTGCAATACCGCAAAGACTACAGAGCTCCTTGATTATTTTGGATTCAAAGTTTGCTCCTTGATCGGAGTGTATCCTTTTTGGAAGCCCATAATGTACAACAAAATTATTGAAAAATGCCTCAGCAGTAGTTTTTTGCTGTCTGGTTACGAGTTGGCACAGCAACAGCATAGCGCGTGAAGTGGTCGGTAATGACCAAAATATTCTGGTAACCCCCTTTTGACGTTTCTAAGGAAAGGTAGTCTAAACAAACTAGCTCTAATGCTTCTGAGGTTTCAATACTAATTAAGGGTGCCCTAATGTTGGTAGGTGACTTTCTTAATATACAATTCTTACAACCCTTAATCCACTCATCAGCATCTCTAAACATCCCAGGCCAGAAAAAACGTTCTCTAATAAATGCTACAGTTTTATCCCTACCCGGATGACCGATGCTGTTGTGTGATAGCCTTAAAACCTCGTTTACTAGACTAGGAGGTACTACTAGCTGGTGTACAACTCCAAACTCTGTCTGAATAATTCTAAATAACTTACCTTCGCTTATTCTAAATCTGCTGAAGTTCTTCCTAAAAATGCGCGACTCTTGAATATCTGGTAACTCGTGCTGTTCTGGACATTTGTCGTTCTCCACGAAGTACATCCATTCCTTGATTAACGGATCTTGTCGCTGCTCTCTTTCAACATCAAACTGGTTTATCTGCTGACATGGTAATTGCACCAAAGGTTGAAGCGCATCGCTGTCAATTGAGAGACTTTCAACCAAAGGTGACGGAGTCTGTACCATAGAAATACTGGCAATTGTTTTAACGCTGTCTAAGGAAATTGGAATGCGGTCTTGCTGTTGCGATTCTGGAAGTCTGGACAGCGAATCTGCATCTGCATTGTTGCGCCCAGGGCGGTAGCGAATTTCAAAATCAAATGCTGCTAATGCTGCTACCCAGCGATGCCCTGTAGCATCCAATTTGGCTGACGTTAAGACATACGTTAAAGGATTGTTATCGGTGACAACCGTGAATTTCTTACCATACAGATAATCTTGAAACTTTTCTGTAACTGCCCATTTTAGAGATAAAAACTCTAACTTATGTGCGGGGTAATTGATTTCTGAACGATTGAACCCACGACTTGCATAGGCAATTACACGGTCCTTACCGTCCTGTTTTTGATACAGTACAGCCCCAAGGCCTGTCAGGCTTGCATCGGTATGCACCTGAAACGGCAAATCAAAATCTGGATAAGATAAAATAGGAGGGGATGATAAACGCTCTTTCAGAATTTTGAATGCTTCATCTTGCTCCTTGCCCCAAATCCAGTCAGGAAACTTTGTTTTCTTCTTATTTGTTTTCTTGGATTTTGTGGTTGTTGGAATTAGACTCGTAAGGGGTCGAGCTATTTTGGAAAAATTCATAATGAATTTCCGATAATAACCAACAAAACCAAGAAATCTACGGACATCCTCTGAGTTTGAGGGCGTTGGCCAATTCTTGACCTTAGTAATTTTGTCATCATCTGGTTCTATACCTTCTGCAGACACAACATGGCCAACATACTTAACTCGCCGTTTGAAGAGAGAGCACTTGCTAGGGGATAGTTTGATACCACAATCCTGCAATCTCTGAAACACCATCCGTAATCTGTCTACGTGCTCATCAAAGTTGTCTCCCGAGAAAACAATGGCATCGTCTAAGTAAATAAAGCAGATTCGATGAAGAAAGTCCCCTAAACACTCCTCCATCAACCTCTGGTATGTGGCTGGCGCATTTACTAGGCCCATGGCCATTCTGTTGTGCTCGAAAAACCCCAAAGATCCAACCGTAAAGGCTGTCCTTTCTTTGTGCTCTTCGGCAATGGGAATTTGGTAATATCCGGATTTCATATCTAATACGGAAAACCACGCATTCCCTGCTAACGAATCTAAAATTTCGTCTATGCGAGGTAAAGCATAATTATCCTTTTTGGTCTTACTGTTTAAGTGTCTATAATCAATACATATACGAAGTTGACCATTTTTCTTTCGGACGAGCACAACATTAGATGTAAAAGGCGAATGCAACCTTCGTATAATTCCAGCAGCAAGTTGTTGCTCAATGTGCATCTTAACCTCATCCATCATAGATGGCGGAATTCTGCGGAAACGTTGCTTAAATGGTGTTTCGTCCGATAACTCTATGCGGTGCTCCACAAATGGACAGTAAACAATATCATCGTCTCCTTTAGAGAACAGTGATTCAAACTCGGTAAGCAACCTATGCACTTTTTGCTGCTGCTCCTCATCAAGTTCATCCTTAGGTAAGTCAATCTCTGAAAGTACATTTGATGTATCTGCAATAACTGAGTTTACAGGGAAATTCTGCACAGTGACGTACTGAATTTCGCAAAGCAGTGAATGCGGGTTCACTGTGACTGTGTTAGTGGTGATATTGCTAATACGCACAGGTATCACATCTCTTGCCTGTGTATCATACGTGACCAAGATAGGCTCTATATCCAGATCATTTGGTATTTTTGAGTTCATGGTCGGTGTAAGCATTCCACATACTGGATGATATGGTATGGTATCACACATGTAACCATTGATCGTTATATCGGAGTTTGGAGATATTGTGATTCTGTCCTGTTCTGCAGACCTTATTCGGGCTAGAACATTATTACGATGAGCAATCTCCTTTTCTCTCAACACAAGGCATCGAAACGCAAGATACCAAGGGGTATGTAATTTAGCTCTTTGTAAAAATCTCACCCCATACCTCTCCTTAGTATCATTCATCAGTGTCGACAAAATATTTGTTCCAATTAAAACGGGCACTGTTTCATGATAATTGGTTTGATTGACTACAAGAAACAAACATGTACATGTTTCTGGTTTATCGGAAATGCCATCAATCTGCAACTCGCATACGATGAAACCATGATAAGGCAACACTGTGCCATCTGCACACTCAAGTTTTAGCAACTTGTCAACTGACTGTAATGGAATGTCAGATAAATGAGTCTCATAAAACTTTCTACTGACCGTTGAAACTGCCGAGCCAGTATCAATTAAAGACTGGGTGGGGATACCCTGAATGTACACTTGAGCCTCATTTGATGAGCCAACGAGCGTTGATATTTGTGTTGGGTTTCTCTTTCTTTCATTAAAAGGTTGTATATCATAACCAAATCTCTTGGAATGATCTAATCTGACCCTGCACTTCCAATCAGGATGACCAGATTGACCACATCTCTCACAATGTACATCATTGACAATATTTACATTAACGGGACAATTTCCCTCTGTGAAGCTCCCAAGCTGTCCCTCATTAGAAGCTTCTAACCGTTTAAATCCTCATTGGTGCGTCTATATTGTCTGTAACCTCTGTAATAATTGCCTCGCTGTGTATTGTTTCTAAATCGTCCTGTACCAAATGATCTAAAATTCCGACCACGATTCTCTGTATTGGTGTATGACCTTGGTCCCGATTGACCATTAGATTCATTCTGGGTGAAAGGTCGGCTATTGCCTCTTGACCTTTTAACCTCTTTCTCCACTTCAATCATCCTTTTGTCCATATCCTCAAGTTTCTTAAGTATAACATTTAAAGAAGAATCAGTGTCCGATATACCTATTTGGGATATTTGCGACTGCTTTTTGTTTCCTGTGGCAGTACCGGAAGCAGAGGCGGATGTTCTCAAATCCAACTCGATAGTACGTAGTTCCCTTCGCAACTCTTCAAAATCTCCTATGGTGTCATACTTGTAGCGGCTTGCGTTTCTTAAGTCTATGTCACTAAGTCCTGACCATAGCTTTGTTCTCAGCATTTCATTTCTGGAATCAGAGTTGAATGTTCCTCTGTCAATACACGTCTGTATAAGATTTTCAAGTCTCATTCCATAATCTGCGACAGTTTCTCCTTCTTTTTGTTTTGCCTCATAAAACTGTTGGATTAACTTTTCACTAGGATAAATATTTCCGTAAATACCATCCAATTTTTGTAATATTTGGTCTGGAGTTGCATCAGTTGGTAACGTTAGCAGCGAACTCCTAGCCTTTCCTTTAAGCGACGAACGTATGGCTTGTAATATCAAACTTGTTGACGCTGAGCCATCTCTTATTGCGCATTTAACGTCGTTTTTCCACACCTCAAAAGACGTCTCAGATTTTTCTTCTCCAGAAAAAATTGTAAATCGAGGCCTTACATTCGTTGCATCATATAAGACACTTGTATGTCCTTCTGTAAACTGATTCTGCATTTGCGACTGATCTTCAAATTTGACGTTACGAATTTGATCTTTTGGTCTTGCACCGCCACTCTCTCTCTTGCGGCTGAGGGTGTATTGTGTGCAACAGGTTTCAGTATTTGATACTCATCATTAGTCAATATCTTGTAATCGGTATGTTCCGTTAGATAGTCGATCATGCGCATAATTTGCTGTTCGTTCAATTCTGCTTTCTGATCACCTCTATTTAAATGTACACTTTGATCGCCAGTTGCCATCTCTACATGCAACTATGCTTCTAAGTACACACAGATCTAAGTCTAACTTAATAAACTAAAAAAATTCTAAACTCAAATAAACACGCCTTATTCTAATTATTCTAACTACAACTTATTGCTGCAAATAAAATGTTTGATTATCAAGCTGCAAAAAAAAATTTAATTAACTTGATAAGCTGAAAAAAAATTTTGGTAAGTAAGCTGAAAAAAATCCAAGATGAGTAACTCGTACTAAATCAAGGACAGGTAACTCTGCAAACTTTCAGGTGAAGTCAATCATGCGTGACGGATTTTCATACAGCACTGGTTTCAAACTGTAAAAAAATTTTTTTTAATCTAACTAATTACTAAATAAGCTAACAACAACTACACATAAGCAATAGATCCTTAATAGAATAATACAAATACTATCTACAGTTGCAACTTAGATTACCTGCGAATGTGATTAAGTTAGCACGCGAATCTACACCGCTTCTAAAAAAACGCGTATATAATCGCTAGTATGTATTTATTTAGATGACTGACAGACTGGTCAAACCCTGTATGATTAAACTTTTTACTCAGAAGACTCAATGTTCTGCTATACGCTGGTCAACATGGAACAATTCAGACAACTATAGATATTTAAATGCAATTCTGAACTGAATGACACTTCTACAACAACAGACTACTCAATGGACGAGACAGACAGACACACGGTACTATGTAACCTTCAACTGTTCAAACATGTATTGTCATAATGTCAACATCGTCTTGTATAAAATGTGCAAAGAGAAGATATTAAAGGGAAAAGTGGATTGTTAGTCTGCACTTTCAAAATCACACACCCACACGGATTTAACTATGAATTCAATCTACTTTGACAAAATGTTCCCTTACAAAAATAGAATTGAGCTCACAATCATACAGTTCTTCACAAATTGTTTTTTTTTTAAACGTGAACAATAAAAGGAAAAATAATAGTGCACACAGGTAAATTTGACAACCTTACCGTACGCGTACTCTATATATACTACTACATGTACTGGCCAGAAAACTTATCAAACACACTGATGCATCGAAATGAGCACTACGTCACATATGCCCCCTCCACGAGAAATCCTGAAGTGGGTCAATGTTCAGCTGTTCGAATCACAGGTGTCCTTGCTTGTTAACTCGTCTCGGTTCACTACTTCCGATCAGCCAGGTATCGACGGTATTTCATTCAGTTGTGGCACGCCAGTTCCTCGGTGAGTTGAAGTTATGACTGCAGGGTCCCAACGTGGGCGCCAATGAAGTAGCGTTACTATTGGGCGTTGTACCAAGAATAACAATACTGATGGTTCGGATTTTCATATATATATATTCTGTGTTAAAATGAACAACCCTGAAATATACAATGAGAGTGTGCCTTATAATATGCACAACATGATAATGATATAAACAATTTATACGATGTACATAATTATATGAGTTATCGCTCTTACATAAACAATTACTTCATCCATGTAATTTCTACACGTACATATGCAACATTACTAAATCATATATTTATACATTTAGAGATATATCATATACATGCATCTCTTTAATAACAACAATTAATAGATTTATTTAGGTAACAAAATATTGTAATACCTGATTGTGGATCAGGGTCCACTTCAAATAATTATGACAAATGCTGTTAATCAAGTCAGGATCCTGTTAAACAATAATGTATGCGTATAGAACACTATTTTTGATAAATACCAACAAATAATAATTTCATTATCTGCTTTCACACTTAGCATTCTCACTGAATAGTGTTTATGTAAAAACTATAGACAATCAAAAATATTAGGCTATTTAATTAGAGTTTAACTGTGAATTAAAAAGTAAAAGAACTTACAGTATGAGGTCATGTCAGAAGTCGTATTTATTTGACGTATAATCTCAGACATATAATGTCCACCTCCCCTGAGCTCGACCAAAACTAGCCCTCACTCGAAAACTACCTGCCGCGCACCGCGCGAAAATTCTCTCAGCCAATCAACAACCAGAATTAAATATAGAACTGACCATTTGCTATTTTTAACTTTAAGGGATAACACGTATAACACAACTTTTTAATATGAATGATTTTATTATTATAATGATAAACGTTAATTTGTAAAGCTGAAATAAAAAATGCATAAAATAATATTTACGAAATTCAACACTATCACATTAATGACCCTTAAAATGTGATGTTATATATTTTTTATTATTTAAATATGTCTGAATGTTTTAATAATACTATAAAGATCATCTTTTCCGCCTTTGTCAAATAAAAAATAGCCATTATTTAACAAATCTGGGAAATAGGGCATACAAAAATCAACTTTGATAATACCCCTGGAACAAACCAGGAGGTAAAAGGTTTTTTTTATTTGACCATTTGATGCTTTTTAGCAATAAATTTAATATGTAGAACAGAAAAAGAAATCCCTAGGGCAGAAGTTTTTCAAAAAAATGTAAAAAAAAAATGTGCGAAATTGATACATTTCAACTTGAAATTTTCAAGCAAAATCCCATAGGGTCCTATGTTGAAGATTAACAAACTTTGAGATGACCCCCTAAACAAACGGTGTGGTAAATGTCTTATTTTTTAATCTTAAAATAATAATTATATAAGTAGAAATTCATGTAAAAAAATGTTTTCAAAAATCTAGGGCAGAACGAATTAGACCCGGCCTCGTTAATTCTCAACTCATACTCATTAAAGAAAAATGCATGGTATTCAGACTCGAGTCTGCGTATTGACTTCACGAAAAACAGCGTCTATGGTTTGTTATTCTTCAAGTAGCACTTGTAAGCCTTCTGTCTTAGGATCCAATTGAGGGTCAGTTTAAACTTAGTGATGACAAGTCCAGTATTTCTTTCTCAAGCGGTTTTATTAAGCGTGATCGTATAGTTACAACAATTAAAAGCAGCCCAAATCAAGAGTCTCAGAATCTCTATAAGCGGAATCTCTCTATCTATATGCGGGATCTATCTATCTCTGTTCAACATCATTTTACATGGGTATATATAACATTTTACTTATGATGGACAGTTCTGACTAGTTCGGCCCATTTACGACGATCATGAGTGAACATTTAGTGTTCAAAATTAAGATTAATAGTTTATTCCTAAATAAAGTAACAAAACCGTCAAAACTGCCAATCAAAGAGTCTGGATGCAGGATGTGAGTCTCCGAGTCCTGGGTCTCGGAGTCCCCCACCTAGTGTGAGGCATCACTTACTCATAATACGTTCATTCATACATGGCATAAAAGGTTACAAAGGTTAATATATAGAATACACAATACATGACTCAATAAAGAGTACCAAAGCTATCGTTGCAGACACAGAATCGCCAAATATGACACTTGTTTTAAAACTCTCAATTTGGATATTATTATGCCCGTATTATGCACCTGGTTTCATAACATCATTTAGAAATACTACGCATTGCTACAAGAGTCACAGAGTTCATTCTGTTAATTATCATTAACACCATTCAGTGCGCACTATTAAGGTACACATACATATCATAGTGACCATTATGTAATACTAGCAATTCAAGGTCATAGCATGGCTATCTGTTTACACACTAAAGCCATGATACGATAGACACTGCTTGAGCATTGTGACTTTATTAATAAAATTTTGATATTATTTATAGTTTGGTTAATGAAATATTGAGTTTAATCATACACATGTAAGGATGGTCATTAAAAGTGATCATGATCGATTATAAATACGTTTTATTTGTCGTGTACATCGTGCACAACGGACTTGCCAGGAACGATAACTCTGTAAGCAGGAAAGGAACCTGTTTATATCAAACTGATTTTTAAAAATATATTACTTTTCTGTACAAAAAACGGTATTGATAAAGGAGATGTGATTATTTTTTTTTTAAATAAAAATGAAAAAAAAAGTTCTGGAGATGCCGGGGATCGAACCCGGGGCCTCTCACATGCAAAGCGAGCGCTCTACCACTGAGCTACATCCCCATGTTGAAGTAATACGGAGTTAAAAAAGCTTAAATCAAACGGCTATACAGTCTTGGCTCTAAACAATGAGTATGGAGTTTTCGTAATCTCCGATGTCATAGGTTTTCAAAAAACAATTCTATATTTAATTGTGACTGTGGAACTACAATATAATATAGGTAACAATAATTAACATGCATTGTTTCCAGTGTTGAGAAGAAAAAGAAAGACAACTCTCGTCGTTATCTCTGATAAATTTAACTTATCCGAAATCTTGACATGAAAAATCATGCAATTAAAACCATTTTCCCAAAAATCTTCATATTCTTAATCAGTGAGAGAGTGGAGGGGTATCAATAGCGATAATTACATAACAATTCATTTTTAAGGTTCATTTATATATTCGTTAATTTTTTATGTATTTTTTTTCAGCACATAACATGAAAATATATTTATTAGATGTAAAATCATCGTCGGAACCCACGGGTTTTCTATCCGTTACACTGCTTTCAAAGCAAAATGTAAAATGTGTGTTCCTAAAAATGCGAAGTCCCCTCTCCCCTTTAATTCACGTTGCAACGGTGTCAGGAGTGTGTGGACCTTGTTCTTATTTTTAATGTACTTTAAATTTCTATAGTATATTTTTTGGATAAACGTATAAACGGATATTAAGCTAACAAAAATTAAATAAACAAAAAAAATTACTTTCCTGGAAAGTTAGATGCAAAGGACGCGGGAAGAAGAATTAAGATGGATCCGCGCCTCGCCTCTCCTTGATCCGGCGATTTAAATACCTGTTAATTCCTATCGACAACAAGAGGTGTGTGTGATGGATAGAACCTACTGGTCCCCATGTCGTGAGGATTAAACAGCATGTAAGTCTGACAGACAAGATGGTGGGCTTTCTATCACTTAAACGCATAAAAATATATATGCTAAATATCAATTTGATATATCCTGTATATTTTTAGAATTTTGATTATTTTTTTAACCGGCAATAGAAGTGGGATTGGTGTAATATTGAGATCTAATGCTGTTGAATCGATAATGTAATAGAGATTCTCAGATACTTTTTCAAGTTTACTAGACTAGTAGTACTATGGGATGAGCCAACTTTTTCTTATGGTGTGAAAAAAATACCTATATATCAATACACTAAATAAAGCATTATAATCGGGCGTTGAATGACTTTGAAATCGTATATACTTGAACCTGTGCCAATGCAAGTCCTCATAGAAATCACTGTGTGCGATTAGACGCACTACATCTACAAAACTACGACTTGAACATTACTTCATTTTATTGATTTTAATGGTGCGTAATGAAATGTTTGTTCCCTGATTGTTGAACTACCTGTCAATTTCAAAACGATACCCGTAATTAATTAGTTAATCAAAGACCCACTTCACTGACTTCTAGAATTGGCGAGAAAGTTCTAGAAGGCCAACAATTTCTACAATGTATGCAGATTAGGTAAAGTCGCTGAAAACAACAATATATTTTAAAATTAGTACTGTAGTATTTAAAATTCTGTTATTTCCATTTTAAAATATGTGGCATAAAGTAAATACTTAAATACCTTTTATTTTCTGTTTAGCATGTATCTGGAAGTGACGTCATCACGATCGTCTGCTTCTCCGGTCCCGCCGTATCCTGGATATGACCTTGAGGACTCTTACCGGGAACCAACTTTTGTTCCACGAGTCCGACCGGAAGGGGAAACTTACTACAACCGAAACCGAGGCTCTATTGGGAAATGGGCCTTCGGGAGTTTCACAGAACGGAGGACCCCCCGACCCGTCCCTCGCTGTCCGACAACGCCGTGTAAAGCCAACTATAACCACGGCAAAAATGGAACCATCAAGCCATTGCTGAACGGCAAAGCCACGCCCCGACCCGAAACAGCACCCCCCAGGATCAAGTCTGAGGCCGAGCCTATAGCATCGGTCAGCAGAGGGAAACGAATGAAGAGAATAATTCACAAATACGCACAATCAGCCCCGACACCGCGTGTACCGAGGGTTAAGCCCGAGGCCGAAGAAATAGCCGTTCCTCACAAAGGTGGCCGCATGGATAAACTTATTCATAGTTACGGGAAATTGCCGTTATCTGATCGAGGTGTTCCGAGAGTTAAAGTGGAGGGGGAAGATAATGCGAACCTTGATAAAGGTAAACGGATGAAGACCATCATACACAGTCCTAAGAATCCTACAGCCCCTCCGTCAGCAAGAGCGGTGCCTAGAGTCAAACCCGAGGCAGAGGATAATGCTGAACTAGACAAAGGCAAGAGAATGGGTAACTTGTTGCACAAATATGCTCGGATGCCAGATTCATCACGAGCTGTTCCAAGGGTAAAACCAGAGGGAGATCCGAATTACACCTTAGATCTTGGCGGGAGAATGAGCCGACTCATGCACGAGCCGCCGAGCTCCCGTGTCGTTGCAAGCGCCGTCCCTCGGGTTCGCTATCCCGAGGCTCAGAAAATACTGCGAAAAAGCAGGGGTCAGATGGGCCGGATCTTGAGTCACATTGGCCGGAAGTCCGTAATCCCGGTCCCCGGATATCAAAAACGGCAGTTTGAGCGTTGTCCGACCATGTAGCGGCCTGCAAAGCGAGGACATTCATACCGTAAAACAGTGTGTGGGTGTGTGTGTAAGGGGGGGGGGGGGGGTAAGGGTGTCAAAAACTTCAATAACTCGGTTCAGGGTTGTTGACAAACAACAATCAATTTAAAAGTGAAATGGTGCTTATTTATTAATTTTATGTATATTTCCTCTATCGTGCGTTACATTCTTACAAACTCCATAGTGATTTGGTGATGTTCTATTTACATGTAAACTTTAAATAAATATTTAAAAAGTTTAACGTGAGTTTTGGAAATCGAATTATAGATTCTATTTGTTTCTTCGTCGTTGTTTTGGTTGAATTTCCCAGTCCTCCTCCTACTGGACCGATAGCCATAGTGTTATGTATGTCCAATGTTGATTGGAATATGATGATATCGCCATGCGCGGATCCAGAAATTTTTTCCACCGGGGGAGAGGGGTCTGACGAATATTTGAGTTTGCAAGGGGTGGGGCCGGTCCGAGGCATATTATTTGGTAATTTTGTAATGTAATTTAAAGAAATTTGATTTGCAAGGGGTCCAGACACCCCTTCCCCCTATAGATCCGCGCATGGTTATTGTGGAATTTCAACGTTTTATCAAAGCTGGTCACACACTCATGACTGGAATCAGTGTTCCTAGACTGCTGAATTTTGTGGTTGTATATTATCAGAATTAATTGAAAAATATGATAGCTAACTAAAAAAGGATAGTTAACAAAATATTGCAAGAATTTTTAAATTGTTTGCCACAGAGTATAGGTGTATATGATATATTATGATTTCCGGTTAAGTAAGATTTGTATGTTAAAATTTGAAATGTTGCATTACCATCGACATTGATTCCACCATGCTTGTTTGCTGTGATATATAACTATAACTTGTTCAGCTCTCTGACAGGATTATATACTGATATTAAAGTAGATCAACTAATTACACATACTATAATTTCTTTGGTCAAGTTTTAAAATATCAGAATACGAATAAGCCACAGTGCACCCTACTTCAAAACGCCCAAAGCCATTAATTGTACGACTTAACCAATGTCCGTAGAAAAAAATAATAAACATCCGGTTCGTGATGTTTTGACAGATTAAACTATTAAAGGCGTTAAAAATATCTATGACAAAACTGATCTATAAAACTAGATGCATTAGCATTCACAGACTGGAAGACAAACAAACCTAAATATGACGATTGGATGGGTAACCCTTGATGTGGGGGAACAGGTATGTGTGTTTCCGTTATGAAGAGAAAACCGACAATGTACTATTGTGCAATCAACACGATCCATATCCAATCTTAATTTTTACTGTGTAAATATGTAAAATATGCTGCTTAAAATGTTTAAAGATGCGACCGTTGGGACGTGCGCAGCATAAGTTTGAATTAGATACACACAGACCTGGACATATGTTTGAACATAACATTTGATGAATTGCATGTAGAGTTGTTTACCAAATGTGTTCAGTCTAGTCATTTTGATGTCATGTTACTTAGTAAAGCAGACACCACTCAACATTTTTCGTCAAAGTAACAATGCTCCAAACAATTTGAATTGAAAGAACCCCAAAACAACTAAATGATAACCAGTTTTTAAGAATCAGCAGAATGTTTCATCCATATCTTTCAAATGCGTGACATTCTAAAATACATTTAATTTTTAACCTGTTCTCACAAGAACATGACAATGGTAGCCATATGCAGTTTACATGGAAGTTGGTATGATTCTGACAACAGAAAATTCAGTGCATCAAAGGGAGCATGATTCGAATTTTCTCTTCACCCAGACATTTTCATTAGAGCTTGCAGTGATTAAAAATAAAAACCTGACTAAGAAAAAAGAAAGGGTTAATTATATATAGATACTACACATAAATCTCATTACTGTAAATTCTTAATTAAACGCGAGGAATTAATTTCCGCGTAAAATCGCGAGAAGCCCGTCTCACGAATTTTAAAATCTCGCTTTTAATTTTCGGATATATGTAAACTACATGAAACTATGATAAAATTTCGGCAATCGCGATTTTATGTTCTCGCGGTTTGTTGGAAAACCGTTCAATCGCGGAATTAAGTACTCGCGTAAAATAAGGAAACTACAGTACTATCATTTTGTATTTTATGATTTCTAGGGGGATATAATTTTCAATATAAATTTAATTATGAACAACCAGTCATTCATTTTGTTTTTTGTTTTTTTAAATTATTTAAAGAAAACAATAGAAAAAAATTCAGATGTACTTATTTACAGGCCCTGGTGTACAATCATGAGGGGGTCGCAAGAATTGAAAACGGACCACAAAGGGTAATTATGTTTTAGATTTCAACTGTTTTAAAGAATTCAAATCATCTATCTCTTTATTAAAGTTGCATAAAATATGGTAATCTGCATTTGTATACCATGCAAGTATTTTTTTTTTGCTTTCAGATGTTTCTGTGGCGTGAGAGATACAATGTCCTTGAGAGAAATGCAGCCAACCAGAATTCCTACCTAGTTGTGCAGTACAGGGATGGACGTGTGGAGCACAAGAAAGGGTAGGTAACTCTTGACTTTAAATCATGAAATTGCTAGTGATGTACCTTTAGATGCATGATTATTGTTAACTAAAGGTGCACTTACTTGATGATTTATTGCAACCTTTAAGTTTCAAAATTATACAGTAAATACTTTTACCGGGGAAGGAAACAATTAATTCAAGCCCCCTGGATCTAAGGTGACTTGGTTTAACACAGAGTATGATTGGCAATTATATTTGAATGAAGGATGACTTAAGATCTGGGCTGTGTTTTACAAAAGAACTTATGACTTTCAACCAAATTAATGAAATATCAATGCTAATTAATCCCGAAATAATCAATGTTTTAATCTATATGCTGTAAAATATAACCATGAATCTGGGATCCAAAAAGTTGTAAATAAATTGTTTTATTTAGGTTTTGTTCATGAACAACAATTCCACAAAACTGAAATTATATACGACTTTATCAAACGTTCTTTATTTTGTTAAAAGCAGTTGTGGATCTTAAGATTACCTGATTTTTGTTGTATAATTAAAATACGAAATTTCTTGTATTTACATTTACCATCCCTGATTCTTTACACTCTCATTATGGAATGGGATCTAGTTATTCATCACAGTTGATTCTCTTGTTAATAGGCCATGTGTAATGTATACCAATCCATTGGAGCATTTTCGCATCAACATAAAAGAGATGATTTCATTGGATGCGAATGAAGCCCTGGTCGTCTACAGGGAGGACGGTACGACCAAGGAGGTGTCCCGCTATGTCCAGTTTGGCCCCACCTTGGTTATGCCTCAGGCCAACGAATGGTGAGGAACTCATACCATCCTCATAACATCAGTTCTTGGCTTAATTACAATGGGATTACATTACAGTAACCAGTGGCATTTTGTCGGTTACTGTAAGGTTGCTTGTTCAAATTGCACCCTAATCAAAGAAAGAAAAATGACGAATGACACCTTTGTGTTCAGCTTATATCACTAATTAAGCTATAGTCATTATGATGTCCTTTCTCTTATTCAAATCCCATCCAGTCTGTGTATCAACAATAGTGTCCCAGATTTCTATGGAGATAAAATGTTTAGAAGTCATTGAAAGCTTCACAGGTAAATCCCCAGGTGACACACTAAGAGCTGGGTGGAAGGACTATACTACATAACTTACAACACCTTACAATACAGCCTTCAACAAATTGATATGAATTGGAGATATTCAATTGAGTGTGATTTCTTTATAATGCATTCAAATATCACAAAATGTCCATGGCAAATTAAGAAACAGAATTCAAAAAGATGCCCATCCAATATCAAGGCCATTTACACTGCATTTTGATTGTTTTGATTGCAGGTTCCATTCCTTTAGTTGGCACGGGACGGATCCCAACAACAAGACTCTGCTGATCCCGAACGCCAGCCAGTTCCAGAAGTTACAGATCATCCCAGGCAACTTCTACTACAACGTAAGGCAGCTGTCCCCACTCATACATCAATGCACTCAGTAGTGAACACTCAGGGTACTTGGTTACTACAATATAAGGCAGCTGTCCTCACTCATACAGCATCAATACATTCAGTAGTGTACACTCAGGGTACTTGGTTACTACAATATAAGGCAGCTGTCCTCACTCATACAGCATCAATACATTCAGTAGTGTACACTCAGGGTACTTGGTTACTACAATATAAGGCAGCTGTCCCCACTCATACAGCATCAATACATTCAGTAGTGTACACTCAGGGTACTTGGTAACTACAATATAAGGCAGCTGTCCCCACTCCTACAGCATCAATACACTCAGTAGTGTACACTCAGGGTACTTGGTTACTACAATATAAGGCAGCTGTCCTCACTCCTACAGCATTAATACACTCAGTAGTGTACACTCAGGGTACTTGGTTACTACAATATAAGGCAGCTGTCCTCACTCATACAGCATCAATACATTCAGTAGTGTACACTCAGGGTACTTGGTTACTACAATATAAGGCAGCTGTCCTCACTCCTACAGCATCAATACACTCAGTAGTGAACACTCAGGGTACTTGGTTACTACACTATATTTGCATATCAATTGTTCTTTCCCACTGTAAGTCCATATGGAGGAACTGCAAATATTTTTCTATAATCGCAATTGCTCTGTCTGTATATTATGACGTCATAAAGGCGTGACGTCATATACTTTTCCATGACGTTATAGATTTTTTTTAAAACCACTATACGATACATCATGTGTTTTTCTCCAACTCCATAGAATTGATGTATTCAAATAAAAAATGTCTTATAATACCATTTTAAAGAAATACTGTTATAACATATCATTGATTCTGTTAACAAATCTATGTGAATTAAAAAGATACATTACAGTCTGAATGTTTATTTTTGATGCAATAGCTAAATGTCAAGGTCTAGGCTAATACAGGGTATTTGCGAGTGGTAAAATGCAAATATAAGTAATAAACAACGATTATTTAGTGAACATGGCGTTATGAATAGCAACTGCTCTGCTGGCATATTTTCCATGATGCGCTAGCGCGCATCATGGAATATGCCAACAGAGCAACTGCTATTCATAATGCCATGTTCACTAAATAACGTTGTTTATTTCTTAAATAAGGCAGCTGTCCTCACTCCTACAGCATCAATACACTCAGTAGTATACACTCAGGGTACTTGGTTACTACAATATAAGGCAGCTGTCCTCACTCATGCAGCATCAATACACTCAGTAGTGTACACTCAGGGTACTTGGTTACTACAATATAAGGCAGCTGTCCTCACTCCTACAGCATCAATACACTCAGTAGTGTACACTCAGGGTACTTGGTTACTACAATATAAGGCAGCTGTCCTCACTCCTACAGCATCAATACACTCAGTAGTGAACACTCAGGGTACTTGGTTACTACAATATAAGGCAGCTGTCCTCACTCATGCAGCATCAATACACTCAGTAGTATACACTCAGGGTACTTGGTTACTACAATATAAGGCAGCTGTCCTCACTCCTACAGCATCAATACACTCAGTAGTGAACACTCAGGGTACTTGGTTACTACAATATAAGGCAGCTGTCCCCACTCATACAGCATCAATACACTCAGTAGTATACACTCAGGGTACTTGGTTACTACAATATAAGGCAGCTGTCCTCACTCCTACAGCATCAATACATTCAGTAGTGTACACTCAGGGTACTTGGTTACTACAATATAAGGCAGCTGTCCCCACTCATACAGCATCAATACACTCAGTAGTATACACTCAGGGTACTTGGTTACTACAATATAAGGCAGCTGTCCCCACTCATACAGCATCAATACACTCAGTAGTGTACACTCAGGGTACTTGGTTACTACAATATAAGGCAGCTGTCCCCACCCCTACAGCATCAATACACTCAGTAGTGTACACTCAGGGTACTTGGTTACTACAATATAAGGCAGCTGTCCTCACTCATACAGCATCAATACACTCAGTAGTGTACACTCAGGGTACTTGGTTACTACAATATAAGGCAGCTGTCCTCACCCCTACAGCATCAATTCACTCAGTAGTGAACACTCAGGGTACTTGGTTACTACAATATAAGGCAGCTGTCCCCACTCATACAGCATCAATACACTCAGTAGTGAACACTCAGGGTACTTGGTTACTACAATATAAGGCAGCTGTCCCCACCCCTACAGCATCAATACACTCAGTAGTGAACACTCAGGGTACTTGGTTACTACAATATAAGGCAGCTGTCCCCACTCATACAGCATCAATACATTCAGTAGTGTACACTCAGGGTACTTGGTTACTACAATATAAGGCAGCTGTCCTCACCCCTACAGCATCAATACACTCAGTAGTGAACACTCAGGGTACTTGGTTACTACAATATAAGGCAGCTGTCCCCACTCATACAGCATCAATACATTCAGTAGTGTACACTCAGGGTACTTGGTTACTACAATATAAGGCAGCTGTCCTCACCCCTACAGCATCAATTCACTCAGTAGTGAACACTCAGGGTACTTGGTTACTACAATATAAGGCAGCTGTCCCCACTCATACAGCATCAATACACTCAGTAGTGTACACTCAGGGTACTTGGTTACTACAATATAAGGCAGCTGTCCTCACTCCTACAGCATCAATACACTCAGTAGTGAACACTCAGGGTACTTGGTTACTACAATATAAGGCAGCTGTCCTCACTCATACAGCATCAATACACTCAGTAGTGTACACTCAGGGTACTTGGTAACTACAATATAAGGCAGCTGTCCTCACTCCTAGGGGCATCAATACATTCAGTAGTATACACTCAGGGTACTTGGTTACTACAATATAAGGCAGCTGTCCTCACTCCTACAGCATCAATACACTCAGTAGTGTACACTCAGGGTACTTGGTTACTACAATATAAGGCAGCTGTCCTCACTCCTACAGCATCAATACACTCAGTAGTGTACACTCAGGGTACTTGGTTACTACAATATAAGGCAGCTGTCCTCACTCCTACAGCATCAATTCATTCAGTAGTATACACTCAGGGTACTTGGTTACTACAATATAAGGCAGCTGTCCTCACTCCTACAGCATCAATTCATTCAGTAGTATACACTCAGGGTACTTGGTTACTACAATATAAGGCAGCTGTCCCCACTCATACAGCATCAATACATTCAGTAGTGTACACTCAGGGTACTTGGTTACTACAATATAAGGCAGCTGTCCTCACTCCTACAGCATCAATACACTCAGTAGTGAACACTCAGGGTACTTGGTTACTACAATATAAGGCAGCTGTCCTCACTCCTACAGCATCAATACACTCAGTAGTGTACACTCAGGGTACTTGGTAACTACAATATAAGGCAGCTGTCCTCACTCCTACAGCATCAATACACTCAGTAGTATACACTCAGGGTACTTGGTTACTACAATATAAGGCAGCTGTCCCCACTCATACAGCATCAATACACTCAGTAGTGTACACTCAGGGTACTTGGTTACTACAATATAAGGCAGCTGTCCCCACTCATACAGCATCAATACACTCAGTAGTGTACACTCAGGGTACTTGGTTACTACAATATAAGGCAGCTGTCCTCACTCCTACAGCATTAATACACTCAGTAGTGTACACTCAGGGTACTTGGTTACTACAATATAAGGCAGCTGTCCTCACTCCTACAGCATTAATACACTCAGTAGTGTACACTCAGGGTACTTGGTAACTACAATATAAGGCAGCTGTCCTCACTCCAACAGCATCAATACACTCAGTAGTATACACTCAGGGTACTTGGTTACTACAATATAAGGCAGCTGTCCTCACTCCTACAGCATCAATACACTCAGTAGTGTACACTCAGGGTACTTGGTTACTACAATATAAGGCAGCTGTCCCCACTCCTACAGCATCAATACACTCAGTAGTGTACACTCAGGGTACTTGGTTACTACAATATAAGGCAGCTGTCCCCACTCATACATCAATACATTCAGTAGTATACACTCAGGGTACTTGGTATGGCAGGGTTTAGTAGAAATCTACGTTATGCAATATGTACATCAGTCCACTACAGCCTAAACCAGCTCTACTCACACACGCACAGTATGAATTCATTCAGTAGCGTTTACACTCACAGTACTTAGAATGGCAGGGTTTAATGTAAATCTACACTGTACAATAATATGTACTACATGAATTCTCTACATCCTAAGGCAGGATTGTTCAGTAGAGCAGATAGTACACCTTTTATAGTTTGATTGGCAGAATTTGATGTAAATTTATGTTGTACGTGAATTAACTACAATATAAGCAAGCTCGTTTCTACAAGACTAGTACAGTTTGTACATGTACTATGTAGTTAGAATCGCTGTCTTAAATGTAAATCTACATCGTACATGAATTTTAAACAACAAAATGCAGTACTAATCCAAATATAGCATTTACACATACTGTAGACATTACATTTACACATACTGTAAACATTACATTTACACATACTGTAAACATTACATTTGGCTGTGTATATTTTTTTAGGGTTTTTGGCAGAAAGTGGCTTCCGCTAATTCAAGTATATTGCTAAATACCTTTCATATATGCATTAGAATGAGCACACTCAGAAAAACGCCAATTCAAATCCACACCGACTTGTTGAAAAATCATTTTTTTGCCAAATATCGTACACACTAAATATAATACACGTACAGTATACAGTAGTTTGAATAATGTGTTGAATGTACATGGAGATATACAATGTATGAGAGTCTTCTTCCAACTCTTTGTGTATATACAAGTACAACATCTAGATGAACAGTAGATATAATAATGTTAAATCAATTTTGAAGTAAATCTACATTGTCTGAGAATATGTTTTATAGATACAAGACTGAAATGTTTGATTTACATAGGTAGACGAAGTGAGAACCAAAGATGATGCACCAATCAGAATCAAGCTAATGGTGTTCTATGAGTTAAAGGAGATAGAGATTATGGTGAGTTAGCAATGATATCTCCCCTACCCACCCAAACTTCATTCCAAGTCCCCTGTCCTCCCATCTTCAATAAGCATATCTTATTCCAACTTCTAAACCATATTACAACCATATAAACCTGTACTTTAAATGCATGTACATTTTACTTGTTTTCTATAAGTATTGATTCTTTAGTATAAGGTGTGATGGATTCTTTGCTTCTTTCAGCTGAATGCCACAAAAGATCCTATAGCAGACATTATAAAGTAGGTACATTTTTACAATTTATCATTTGAATGAAGTTCAAGTTTAAAGTCTTTATTTCTGTAAGACAATCATCTCATAGGTTTACAATTATTATAATGTACATTACAACATAATGATGAATACATGCATCATAGACAAAAGCTAGTATATATCAATTATAGTAGGTACATACTGGGTTACCATTATAATTAAACAGCATTCCAAAATAGATGTAGTTAAACTGGTTTGCAACTTTATTATTGTCACCATTGTATTCCAATTTTTCTTCATTATTAATGCATTTTCAATTTCTAAAAACTACAATTTTTGGTTTTTGTACATTGACAGTTAAAATCCAAACTTCTGTGCAACATATTCTGTAAGCTTTGATTAAGATCATAGTTTGCGAGTTGTTTAAAAACATTATGAAAAGTGCTAGTACCTACCAGTATCCATGTGTCAGTGTATTTCTAAATAACAATAGTACCTACTAGAATAAAAATTAAAATGATTTTTCTCCCACAGCTGTGTTTGTGCTGATGTGGTGGCCTTTGCTGCTAAATACAGGTACCGTTAATCTCTCAGGACAAGTTAAAAATTGTGCAAATGAATTTATTTATATACCGTATAGTTTTACATGTAACTGTTTTTTTCGTGTGTCACAAAATTTGTGAAAATGGGGTAAATCTTTCGCATTTTTAATTTGCATCAGTCATATTTTTGAGATTTCAAAAGTTTCATATGGAATTGATACAGGATATAATTTCTGTGTATTCAATTACCAGTATTTGCGATTTAATAGAGATCGCCAAAAAAGCGAAAATAAGATCATTACAAAAATGACCGATAATAGTAACCAACAGATGAATTGTTGTTTTCTTAATGAATACTTAGAAAACAAGGTTTTCAACTTATTAGACCACCTGTACAGTTGACAATTTAGACAAGAAAATGAAAGTGATTTTATTAAAGGATTTAGATTTGCTTTTCTGAAGTTAGGATCCCCGTGACAAACTATTAAATGAGTGAGTATTTTTCATTATGTTTCAGCTACATTGAGTTTATGGAGAGATCCTCAGAACTGAATGATCTTGCTAACTACCCTCAACTGATGGAACGCAGCAAAAAGATTGGCTATGAAATCTCCAAAATGGTGTATCGTGGGTACCATGCTCATCCTGAGCTTCAGCGTATCCATGATGCGTCGATTCAGACTCGAACAAGGCTCAAACTCGCTGTCAGTATCAAGAATGATGCGTTAAAATTTAACTTTTAGAATTGGATAGGGTAAAGTTGTTATATTTGGAGTTGAGTCAAAATCAAGTTCATTTGTGGACTACAACTTATCACTTTTGATGTTTTCCTATGTAATTTGTAATTTTTGCATAATTTTGTGAGTCTTTCAACTTGTCAAAACAATAATGTCCTTATATAAAAGCAAAATTTCTCATCAATAAGTGTAATATGAATTTTTTTCAGTATGAAAAAGAACAACAACAGCAAAACATGACTGACCTGAAATTGAAGAATGACAGTGACCGTCTACAACTCGGTATTCGTCTTTTGTCATTTGCTGACTGTTCACTGTTTATTTACTGTATCAATCATTGTCTAATTGATCATTGTCTTGCTCTTACTGCCCCACTCAATGCTCACACTCACTTCATTTCATATTGTCTCACTCACTCACCATCTCACTGTCTTATTTATTTGTACACTCAATCTTCATTATTTTAATACTTGTCTGACTGTTTGATTTTGAATACCTCTTTCTACTTATTTGCTTAGTCACAAAGTTTTGACCTACATATTCTCTGATTTCCATTATATACCCTCACATTTCTCTCTCTCTCTTGTACTGATTGAAGCTTTTTATTGGGCTTTCACTCCAACTTCTGCATGCACGCACAATTACACATTTATTCAAAGACAAACCAACTGGCATTTTCCCTGTTCTCTTCTAACTATTCCCTTCTTCACCTTCCTCTGAAATGAACAGTCAACTCCACTCTACTATTGTGAACCTCTGATAATGAGATACAGTACAAGGATCTGGTCCTTACTTTGTAAGAATTATAACCCTGCTCTTGAGAGTAGACCTTTTTAGTTTGGAATGCACTTTTCTTTTTCGACTTTTACTCTCTGAACATTCACTTTAGCATATAAACTTCACCCGCAAAACAGATGCATTGAACAACTCCATGGTATTTGAAAAGCGACTGTACAATGAGCATGCATTGGTTGTCGGATTACTACTCTGATTAATCTTACATCATTCTGTCCTTTTTTTCAGAGCAAACCATGGAAATTGAAAGTCTGAACCACAAGCAGAGCATGGAAAAGTAAGTGACAGGAGTATATCAAACTTGAACATGTCTGCATTATATTGTTGAAAAAGGTCTTATGTCATTTACTCAAAGACATGCAAGGGTTAATATTTCAAGCATGGTAAGGTTTTTGTCTTTAAGCTTTAAACTGTATGGGCCTGTTTATTCATACAGGAATTTTTTTTTGCAGGGCAGCAATGGAACACAAACTTGTCCTGAAGATTCAGGAGACAGAAAAGGAAAGAGACCGCTTGGTAGAAGACAAGATGTCTGTACTAGAGGTAAATATTGTGTGATAAAAAGAGACCAGCGTGTAGAGGAAAATTGTCTGTACTAGAGGTACATGTAAATGTGTTTTAAATAGAGACCACTGTGTGGAAAAGAATCCCTCCAACCAGAGGTTAACATTGTCAAGTTGATATAGATGGTTGGGTAGAGTAAATAATGCAGTCTTATGTCAGGAATGTGTGGTTATTTAAAGAGTAAAGTGGGTTGTTTTTTTTTAAATCATTTAATTTCTTTCTTATACATGTACTTTGACCCAGAAAGAAATCAAACTTAAGAACAGTTTTGATTTGATTTATAAATGATTTATGCAAATTATTTTGAGAATGAAAAAGAAAAATCATTGAAATAGAGGGCAAACTACTTTTAAAAGATCTTTTATATAAAGCTGTTGACCATTACTTGATAGGCAAAGAAGGAGGATGACAGACAGTTACTACAGCACTACAAGGAACTCCACAGGCTGGGTGTGGATCTAAATCAGTTCCTCCAGTCAGAGGCGCGTCAGCCCCAGAAAGTGGTCCGGATCACAGCCGCAGACAAAGCCGCAAACTTCCACATCCACCGCAGCTAAACACACCACTGTCACCGCCACTGGCACCACCACTGTGTCACAGGGAGTGGCTTCTTTGTGAGCTCTATGTGAAATCCCTGTCCCCTCTACCATACCAGCCATCTTTGTAAACCATAGTTAACATCTGTTGCTCTCTGTCTGTGTACAAGAATTCATTGAGTTGAATACACCCTTTCACAATCATAAATAAAGATGTTATCCTATGACAATGTATTCCCACAATTTCTGTGATATGTACATACTGAAGTATGACAACTATTCAATGTGCATCTAACACCATAATCTTTTTTTTCCCACGTTCTGCCCCTTGTTATCACTGATTTTTTGTGAGCTCTATGATATGTGAAATCCTTGTCCCCTATACAATACCAACCATCTTTGTAAACCATAGTTAACACCTGTCCTCCAAAAAATTACAGTAACTGTTGTTCCTTTGTATGTACAGCATATTCATTGAGTTGAATACACCCTTTAACAATCAAACACTAAGCTGTTGACAGCATTTATCATGTTGATTAATTGTATGCTTTGCAGTTAACTTGCAGTACTTTGTTTGGGTATTGTCACTTATCATTATTGGTTTAAATAACATCCTATGGCAATGTATTGCCACAATTTCTATGGTCTGTAGATTCTGGTCTATGATAGATATTCAGTGTGTATCTATAACACCATCAGCTTTTTTTTCTCTCATAGTCTGTCCTAAGTTATATTTTTTCACCACACTTTGGCTACTTTTTATGAAAGTACATATACCTATCAAGTAGTACTACTACATTGTGTCATTTAGGTACTTTCATGTCTGTTGCAATGCAAAATCCCTCTATGTTTTTTATATTTTTTAAAACCTTACAAGCTAGATTGGGCGTTTCAAAAGAGAAATCTTGGGATTTTTTTCATACTTTTAAGTGAAATTCCAATTGAAACTTGTTGTATGTATAAATATCTAGTAATTTAACCCCAAAAAACGATGTGAGAACTTTTTGTATTGATTTTTATAAATTAATTTATAAAATTATTTATTAATTTATTTGTTTAATTTATTATTATTAATTATTTATATTTTTATAGATTTATAAATGAATTTTTTATTATGAATTTCCAACGGTTTATACAGAAACAGTTTTCATGCTGGTTCAACATATAATATTTGCACCAATACTGTATTACATACATGTATAAGTTTAAATGTATTTGTTCTCACTGTTTTACATAATGTGTTAGTACTGTAGAATTTTCTTTGTAGCTATACATGTGATCTGTATGCCCTTAAGTTTTCTGTCAGGGAATAATGGATGTGGCAATATATGATATACTCAGCGTGGGTCCATTTTGATACAGAATTTTAGAAGCCCATATGACAGTAAATATTTATTATGACAATGACAATCATATATATTAGTTTTAGAAATCCATTTTCTTTATATTCTTACAGATAATTGTACAGGGTAATACAAACTTAAGATTGTTTACAATTATTTAATATCCTAATTACTAGTTTGAATTATTATGATTTAATTTCATTTAAAAAAAAACATTTTAATAAAATCATGTGTTTATCATGCAATTTTAGTGTCAGTGTCAGGTGTTTGATAAACAACAATTATTTACATTGTGTATTATTTCTGTAACTTATTATTGATGTACAGTCTATTTATTATTGTGTCGTACTGAACAATCATAATGTTACTATCTTCATTATATTAACACGTTTATTTATACACGAGATTTAATGCATTTGGAAGAATTATCTCTCCTGAGAATTGATAGTACATAGTAACAAACGGTTTCTACAAAATGAATATACAAAGTACATTGTAACATTACGTAAGAATCCATTTATTTAAATCATCAATTTATAATTATCATAATGGTACATGTAATATGTTGTTATATTTTAATGAAATAAAGACTTTTTATATTAACATTTGCAAATATGTTTCCATGTGTGAACCTATAGAAAAGCAAAGACGTTCATTTTCAAGTGAACTTTTAAACGGGTCAAAATGTCATATCTGATGTCATAATGATCTCAGCGCGAGCTTATGGTTTGATGGTTGCATTTTTTTAAGCAGAGAAATATCGTTGTTCATAATTAACGATTTGCAACATCATTTGAACAATAAAATGCTTTCTTTGGTGATTTATTCGGGATATGAAGGTAGCAACATTGAAGAAATAATACACAACCCGCGTTAGCAATGTCTGCAATGATCGCTACCTTCATAACCCGAATGAATCATCAAGGAAAGCATTTTATTGTTTATTTTAACATTTTTCTTTTAACTAATTAGTAAATTGATTATGAAAAGTTAGTAAAGATCACTAAATTACTGTTAACGTACATAAGTACGTTAGCTAAAAGAAACAGCCAAGTCGTCTCCTGTGAGTCTGCCATCATCAAGATTATTTCGTGCAGTCGGTGGTTGTAGGTTTCGACCAATCGATAATCAGGGCGTGTCAATTTCAGTCCTGTCTGTTTCAGTCGCTGTAGATTTCGACCAATCGATAAAGGGGGCGTGTAGATTTCAGTCTGGCTGCTTCTATAGAGCTATGAATTAACTATAATTAAGTTTCCGTAAGAAATAGAGGAAATAATACATGGAAGATGTAAATATATTTAAATGATCTTTGTTGGCATGCGCGGATCTAGAGGGGGGGTCGGGGGGGTCCCGACCCCCCCTGGAAAATGAAAATTTATTAAATTTACATAGTAAAATTATCGCGAAAATATGCCTCGGACCCCCCCTGGCAAACACAATTATCCTTCGGACCCCCCCTGGAAAAAATTTCTGGATCCGCGCATGTGTTGGTACGTAAACAAATCTTCTGAGAAGCACTTTGGGCTTCCCATGATTTGATAACATGACCAAGTTTTTATCCCGGTGAACTTTTAAACATGCTGGGTTTTTTTTTTTCATAATGATATTCTTCTACAGAATCAAAAAAAAAAAATAACCTATTTAAGATATTATTTTATTAGCTGAGAAGTTAATATCATTTCCCAAGCAAAATTCAAATAACGATATGATTTCGTGACCCCGATGTTTTAATTCCATCATTATATAATGGACTGTGAATGAATATCTTAAACTATGGTTATGATTAGGCATAATTAAGAAAATCGGGTGATTTATTTTTATGCAGATAAAAATATAGAGCCCCGCTCTGTGGGCGCCATGTATTGATCAGTTTATCCGTCCGGTTGTCCGATTGTCTGCCTGATATCACTTGTCCTGAGTATACCACGGTATTTTATCTCCCCTTGTGCCCAATCTGGCTCATCCGCCAACCTCTTAGTGCGTTTGGCTAAATAGTGTGCAGTGATATTGAACAAAAATTCAAGCTGTAAGGTCCAGGCCACAACAGGCATACATTGTATTTCAAATTCTTGTCCAGATCAAATCTTTCCTTGGCCCACTGTGGTATTTTTATATCAACTCATTTTTTAGAATATAGATCAATTAAAATTAAAAAGACTAAGATTCTGATGTAATTTAATGATAGTTAACTCCTTTACATGATGCCACGTAAGGTTACACTTATTCGTTGAAAAAAATTGTCTCTCTTTCTCTCTTTAACAATGAAAAATTATAAGAATGTCTTCCTGTCCCTTTTTAATTTCTAAGATGTATCATGTATCAACTCTGTATTCATAAATACTTGGGTTAAAAATTCGTCATGACATTTATACTGCCAACGAAAGTAACGAAATTAAATCCTCAACGAATATAGAACCATTTTATCAAGACCTTGGACTTTCAGTTGGACGTAACTATCTATATTATTGCGTCAAAACAAGATAAAATGAAACAAGTGAAATATACACAGATTGCGTGGTCTTCACTAAAACGCCAGACAAATCTGTTGATTTCATAGAGCGATGGCTGAGTGGTTAACGATGAAATAGACAGGCCTACGTCACTTTGCCGTGTGACACAACTACCTAAAGTCCAAACAATGAAATAGACAGGCCTACATCACTTTGCCATTTGACACAACTACCTAAAGTCCAAGCTCTTGTTAAAATGTTTCTATCTGCTTCTACAGTATTGTTCACATTTGTAATAATTAAGTATATCACATTTAAGCCCAATCATCACAAGATGGCATTTCGTTTTTACTTCTTTTCCTACTCACATGTATACATACATTCCCATAATAAATTGTATATGTCCTAATGTATCTGCATTACAGTCTCAAAATATACAAAGTTTTGAGTAAACTATTCTAGTATTATGCAAATTAGTGTGAGTTGCAAGAATTCGATGCACAATTCTGTAGTGAAACCATTTAAAGGGGCATGGTCACAAGTTGGTTCGAAAATTATTTTTCCGATTTTTATATTTACAATGCTTCAGAGAGGCATTTTTGATAGGCAACCGAAATTTGATTGTCATTTGTCATTTGTTAAGTAATAAACGAATTACAGAGCTTAAAATTCTTCGCAATATAAATAAAGCGTTTGTATACATTTTGAACGTTGTAGTAAATTTTTTTTAAACATAAAACGAATGTTTTAAACGTTAGGAACTGTTTATCAATGCTTAAGATAAATAAAAAATGGACAAATAAGCTGGAAAAGATTTTTTACTGGTATATTGAACCCGTGTTAACAAAAACAGGACATGAACCTTGTTTACATGACAATTAATTAAGAATTGTGAGTCCTGCATCTTGCTTAAAACTCTACGAATGACTCTCAAACTTTATTTGATACTGATGTCCTAGATCTGTTGGTTCAGGATGAGGATCTTGTGGAGCTTCTTCTGTCATCGTTCTGTCCTTTTGTATTTCACTCGGGAATGAACTGTCCAGTTATATCCTGCGGTTCCAGTTCTTTTAACACAAGGAAGAGTTATTCCAGACACTGGGAGACCAAACATAAACCCCATCATATTATATTTCACTGTTTTATTCCTGGATGCAAGTCAACCTGCAAAAGAAAGACCGACATGCGGTATCACCTCTGATCAATCCACCATCTGAATCAATAACAATGTATCATTAGAAAATCAGCTTCAACTAAGCAACCACGAAGTCCAGCCCAACAACAACTATATTGATCCCGGAAGTCTGAAGTTTGTGTCTCACCTTTGTGATCGGCTCTGTTGTGTTCATATGAGGCATCCGGCAAATGCTTCCACGTGCGCACACATTAATTCCGCTTGCATAAGTAGTTCTTATAAAATCTTGAAGTTTTTATATAACATTTTACTCAGTTTTATTTCAATTCATTTACCTTAAGAGATGCAAACATACTTAAAATACAGTTCAACCTGTTAATTCAAGAATGCACATTTTGTCTCACGCGTAAGAATTTCGATCGAAAGATTCATTCAGTAATGCAGTTGACCTCGATTAACTGACCTCGATCATAAGAAGATGCTCCATGTATTGATGCGCGGATCTAGAGGGGGGGGGGGGGGTCCCGACCCCCCCTGGAAAATGAAAATTTATTAAATTTACATAGTAAAATTATCGCGAAAATATGCCTCGGACCCCCCCCCCCCCCCCCCCGGCAAACACAATTATCCTTCGGACCCCCCCCTGGAAAAATTTTCTGGATCCGCGCATGGCATAATAGTAGTGTCCTTTACAAAAATTTAGATTATTGAGAATCAAAATTTGTACATGACAACTTTGTTGTAAAATTTTTGTAAGGGACAGTAGCTAAGAAGACGGCTTGATTTATAAACAAGGTTACGTTATAATGCGACCTCAATAGCAAGTTATGATGGCATTCAATGTTTTTCAGTCGCATTAAATTATTTTAATACAACTCTCTCTTTGTATACGTGTTAATGCTCTTTGAAGAGCCCTACTCAGTATTCTGAAGAAGAAGAAGATACATTATAATTTAATAATTACGTTAAAAATATAAAACTAGACAAGGAGTTTGTGAACGGCTTTCCCCAAATTATTTCAAAATTAAATTTGTTGACGGTTTATAATGATGAAATTATGGCGTACAGATTCAAAATATTCTATATTTTGTAAAAATATAGTACTTTTTAAATTATTTTACATCAAACTGATCATGTTGATTGCCGCAGTAGTTCTAGCTATATCATTATTGCCGATCATTCCTTTAAAAGGAATACTTGTCCTTCTTGAGTTCGCGCCAATATTTAGTTACTTTTCCGGTGTATCCGATTTTAGACAGTTCAGACCGTGTTTTAACCTATATTGTGCATGGACAAGTTGCACCAAGCTGTGTCAAGAACTTTCACTTGAACTTTGATTTTGTCATATGTGAATTATATGTATTGTTGGTATAATTTAACGACAATTGTTATTATAATAATTACTTGTTGTATGTATATCTGCATATTTGTGCTGTACATTGTAAATATTATTGTACATGTTTATATACAGTAGAGATATATTTGCATGCATGTATTAATAACTTAGGATATATCAAATGCATATGTGTCATGTGTGATATATTATTCGAGAAATAACTATATGTTGTTTCTTGTATTGTTATTGTTGGATAACTTAATATTTTAATTGTCGTTTTAATATAGATTGTATTAGTATTTATAAGTGAGTAACTGAGTATATGCATTGTATGTACGCTTGATATCTTTGAAATTTTGAGTGAGAGGCTCAAGTTGAGTGAGAGTATTTAATTGCATAGATCTTCGTTGCATTAATATATATGTACATATACAAATATTTGAGACTTATGTCTTCGACATAAGGGCTTAAGGTTGGGGGAATGTAGTGGAATTGTATTTTTTATATAGAGTTACCTCTCTTGGTTCTTGGACGTAGTGCGCGGTTGTCATTGACAACCGGTGCTATTGTCTGGGAACCGGGCGTTTCCTCTCCGCTCCCTGGAGCATTCGGTTGTTTGTCTTCTTTTTAAACGGACGTCTTTAGGAGTTTGTCTCCTTTTTATTTATTTACAGTCTGTATTTTCTCCCAGAGATCCTATTTATTAATTTTTTAAAGTCATCATCATTGAATCTGCCCTAGGTAAATATATTAATAGCAATCTACTACATTTCCCTTGCATTTTGTTGCTTACTAAAATTATTTTTGTTACTTGTTTTAATTCATTAAATATAATAAAATAAATCCAAGTCATTTTAACATCTGAAACATTGTTGCTGTTCGTTATTGATAATGATCTTCAGTATCTCGTGATAATCCGGGATAATTATAGTTGGAAATAACCGACCACTGTTACACATTAAATCATGATTTTTTTAAATACATTCTCATAACTGCAGCGATGTTTGCATACAAATTTTCATAACGCGCTAACGCGCGTTACTCAATTTGTATGCACACACCGCTGCAGTTATGAGACTGTATCCTTAAAATTATCATGATTCAATGTTATATAAACAGCAATGTTAAAAAGTTCACCGGGATATGAAGTTGGTTGGTACGTGATCAAATCAACCGAGAGACCCTACGGGTTCACAGTATTTGATCACGTGATCAACCAACTTCATATCCCGGTGAACTTCTTAAATTGCTGTTTATTTCTTTATAATTTAATTCTGGTTGTAACGCGCTTTCTGATTGGCTAAAAAGATTGGATTTTATATCGTATAAAGAATGTTGCCTACGTCATAGTAAGACTAACGTCAAAAACGTATAAATACGCTTGTTTGTCTAGGACAACCACTGTGGATCCTTTGTCTGCTTTTTATATGACTATGTCGCCCGTTTTTCAACCTTTGTAAAGCATGGTCTTTCTTCTTTTGTCAGATTGTCATGGACGACTTTTAGATTGGTCATGAGCTTCTCAATGTCTGACTTACAGCATTAATGTAAGAATCAAGTGCTCCACATTTGCCCGGTGTCGGTTGCTAAGTACTTTTGGGTCGGTACAACTTATGTTCCTCTAAGTTGTGCAAGGGCAGAGGAGGTTCATCTGTGTGATTTTTGCTGGAGTCTTTTTGCGATAAGTGTTGCTTTCGGAAAATGCTCTGGTGTTCTCTCTAACTTTTTTGTCATCGACCTCATGCGGTGTTGGGCAGAATTTGAGACCTTTAGATAGTAGCGATGTCTCAACGTCTGTGAGAGGAACCTTAGATGCATTCAAAACTGGGCATGTGTTGGAATATCGGTCAAGGACTTGTCTTCACTAGTTTGCTTGTTGCGCTTGAAGCGTCTAGAGCGCCGTTTTTAGCAGAATGGCGAGGTGACAACATATTAGGCATATTAAGTTTGGGGATTTTGTTTTCGCTTGTGACAACGAAAACTGGTTTTGGGGAACTTTAAATGACTTCGGATGAAGAGCCTCAGGGTGAAAGACCATGCACGTGCGGTATATAAACGTTGTTCTCAGTGGGGCCATTTCCTTTTTAAACAAAAAATTAATTTCTCAATAACCCTAGAAAACCTTTATCAATTATAATGTTTCACTGTTTATTTAAAAATTGCAAACGAAAAAAAACTCCAAATAGAATGTGCTAGGTTTATAACTTCAGTAAAAAGATCTCAACGTAGGCAGTGGTGTATTATGAAGATATTTTAAATTATTAAATTATTAAATAACAACTGTTCGTACATGAACAAGAATGACCCATTACTTAAGATGCAACAACAACAACTGAAACTCATTATGCAAGAATCAAGAATGACCCATTGCTTAAGAAACAACAACAACAACTGAAACTCATTATGCAAGAATCAAGAATGACCCAAAGCTTAAGAAACAACAACAACGCATTTAACTGAATATACAAATAATCACCGCGAGGCGGGAGCGAGGATTGAACCAGAGACTTTTTGGGACACTGGTTAGAACAGAATTAACTTGCGACGACGGAGCGACGCACAACACCACTGCGCTACGCCGAGACCCATCAATGTCATGTTAAATATTCCTACAAACACTGAGTCTGTTTACCTGGCTTACCCATAATGCACCGTTTAGCGGCGTACATTAAAAACAAAAACAACATGGCGGAAGAGTAACACAGGATTAAGCCACAGTCCTCTGAATTTCTATCAATAAGCCGCCGAATGTAGGGGAGGATATATATACTGATAAGGTATATCTTCCCCTACATTTAGCGGCTTATTGATAGAAATTCAGAGGCCAACTAGCGTTTTATGAGCTATTTTGATGTGTGACTTTCAATTTTTTGTAACGAACGGTTTGATACAAGTAAGTCCTTTTTGACACTGACTAGACAAATTAATTTTTGAAGCCCGTTAGTTGGAGTCGTGTAGGCTCGCCTTTTCACGAGTAGTATTTTATGAAATTAAGTCCGTTTATGTAATATTTCATTTTCCCGAGAAAGTACACATACTTTAAGGTATACCACTCCTCAATGTTGTTGTATCAAAATTTTCTTGAGAAGTACATGTATATCATTGAAATCTGTAGACAAAACATACTTAAAAAATACAAAGATAATGGGGGGTCAGTATCCATCCTTCTGAGTTATGGCCTATTTAATTTGACCTTTTCGCACCTAAAATGCAATTTCATCCTGATTAGGATTTGTTGTCAGTATTTTTGATTAAGCAAACTTATTCCTTCAAATATTGTTTTTAATTATGCACAATGGTCACACTGAATAGAAGGATTACGCAAAAAATTTGTACGAAGCTGCATAAATTTTTGTGTGACCTTTTTGCACTTAAAATAGACAATTTCTATAATAGTTACAATTTGATTTGAAATAAAAACTTTTTGAATATCAAGAATTTTATAAGATTAATCCAGTTTGCCTAGATATGTATTCAGTATCATTTTGACATAATATAACATGGGGGTCAGTGATGTCAAATTTTAGATATAGGGCTTCAAAGGTAAAATTCTCGCAAAATTTGGCTTAAAAAAACTCAGACATGTTCTATATATTTGCATGATTTTATGCTAAACGGCTATCACATTCTCAAGATTTGATTTTGTACATGTCACACAGAGCCTATAAAATATGTTACAAACCTATCAAATGTTTAAAATGTGAATAATGAATAAAGTATAATAAAAAGAAAAGTATATTGAAAAATTCATAAAATTGCTTGTTTCTGTCATTTTCATCTAAAAAACCTTCCGCACGAAAAAATAGTTCCCCAAAAAACTTGTTTGTTTCTTGAATTCAAATGGATTTTCTTTATGAATGTTGTGTAATTATGAAATAATAATATATCAGTGATGATTAAATAAATAAAATCATATTCATTTCAAATATAATGATCATCTGCGCAATGAAATCAAAACATGAGGAGTGAGATACCTTAAGTCTGATTAAATACCTCCTGCTTCCCTTTAATTTCATCATGTTAAAACTCGGTAACTCGGACTTCTTTGGGCTTTTTATTGTTAAGGATGTTGACACTTGAAATACTAGTAATGTCAATCATCCAAAAACGACTTCGGATAAGAAGATGCATGGGGACCTAAAATGTTCAATTGTTTTATTTGTGACCGATGTCACTTGCCATTTTTGGAAATTTAGGGCCCTAAACAGAAATGATAATTTTCTTGCTAAAATTTTTATAGTCTGAACTACTATTTAATTATGATTTTGATACAAAAATGATGTTGAACACATGTAGTGACTTAATTATAAATTTGAAGTAATATTAAGTCAAAGTTTAAAAATTTTGCTGTACTGGTGGCTTCAAATGAATTACAGTCAACTCATTACAAAACTGACTCGTACCCAAACAGACTTGTATTAAATCAAACTGTCCAAGTAAAAAATATGCCTGTAATAAAATTGTCCAAGTAAAAAATATGCCTGCCATCAAAGAGTTAGAAGAATTTATAAAGGACTATGTGCGGATTTATGCATTTTTTGCCCCCCAAAATCAAAGTTTTGGAAAGGGCTTTAAAAAAAAGTGAAAGATAGTTAAAATCATATTGGAAATAAAAGTGTAAAAGGTTATCACCACAGTGACGTCATATTGTAGAAATGACGTCATAAAGATTGCATTATTTTGATAAATTGACATTTTGTGGCAAAATATGGGTGTTTTCCGATGGTTATTCGACTGGGAAACATCGAGCGCAGGCTTGCTCAAGTACCATTTTTTAGTATAATGTTTATAACTATCTGAAGAAAAACATATCTTAAAATCGCACTTGAGCAGACCTGCGCTCTATACTTCCGAATGCAAAATATAGAGTAAAAATGAGAATATTTTCATTTGATTGCAAATTTGCAGAAATTAGGTCATTTAGGTGACGTCATAGATAGACAACGAATGAGCAATGATGACTAAAATCAAGATTAAAGTTATAGGCATCCTCTATACCATGATTTGTGAAGATTTTATTCTTATACGATACTATTTAAAAATTGGTTGAAATCGGGGGGCAGATATTTGACCATACTGCACATAGTCCTTTGTCAATATAATTAATCGATGTTTTAAAGATAGGATTGAATGTAAACAGATATTTTCTATCAACTGTTGATATAAACCTTGATCTTTGGCAAACTTTTAGGAGATTTCAGTATATGATAAAAAATCTACATTCATTTATCTCATAATTTCTTAATTATTGTATATCGAAACCTAACCTTTAACAGATTATCTTTTATGTTTACAATGTTTACCACCTGATCAATGGATTATTAGTCTGTTTGGCTACGAGTCGGTTTGGGTACGACTTCACTTGACTCCCTTCAGGTAGCAGGGGACAGGTTTTTTTATGCTTGAAATTGTGGGGATGGGGTACCCCCATTTAGCGCTGTGTTGCGGGAAAAATATAATTTGCACCTGGATCAAAATGACTTTAACTACCTGTTAGACTTAAGGAAGGAATTTACCCAAAATGACACCCATATCTTTTTCTGGTCAAATAAAATGTCTATAATTGCCCCCCCCCCCCGGTGCAATGTCAAAATTTTACCCATTTTTTGCCAATTTAGACCCACCCTACCGTATTTCCTGTAGAGAGATGACCCCCGGGACAGGATGCAACCTGTAGTCTAACATGTCCCCTCCGTGCCAGTCTATACCAGTCTGCCCCACCTCCCATAACGTTACATGTCATTTTCACACTATTTCACTTACCGTTTGCCCTACTTTCTTCTTGAGATGCTGAGGAAATTCCACTGGTAAGCAGTATGGTTTAGGAGAAGGTCTGTATCCCGGACCAAAGGTGATTGAGCCCAGATTGATTGGTGAAATTTATCAGGGCAACCAATTATTTACTAAATGCTTTGTATTTTATCTCCCTCGCTCGGGACTCGGATGGGCTGGGCGGATGAGGCCCTGAAAAATCAAGCGGATGAGGCCCTGAAAAATCAAGCCGAAATCTTGCAGGGCCTCCAGTTTGTTAAAGAGCATCTGCACTGCAAGATGTAGATTACATGCTCTGAGTGGGTCTATTATTTAAGCTAGGGGTATATGAAGTGTAATTAACCAGCCCTCATGAAACTCACAGTCCCCACTTATTATTTACATTGACTTCAAGTATACGCATGTCTACCCTTTCGGTACATGTTAGGCACTCAAAAAAACCTTCCCCTGCCACCATAATGAACACAACATCAGATGTTAGATTATTACACAATTTTGAAATAATCAAATTATAACGCAAATTAAAAAAAAATTTAGTAATGTCATCTTTCGAAAACTGCGCATACAAATAGACTCGTGTAAAAGTGAAAAAAGTAGGGGTCTAATCTAAAAAGTTTGAGATAAAGCATGAAATAAACTAATTTTAGGCCAAAACTGGAGTTAATTTTTTCTTAACTTCTATGAAATTAAAGGTAAATATGCCAAATTTTATTGTTAGAAATATCAAATTATTGTTCAAATATGTTTTTCAGAACTTTATGAATATAGGTATCACACCGGTAATCGACCTGTTCGGAGCTAGATATTTTGAGAAAATGTTGTTTCGCTTGCCCTTTTTATGGTGTTAGCTGATGAGATAGGTAACAAATAACATTTTCTTCGAATATTTTGTCATGAGAAATACTAACTGATTTTTAAGTTTTTTTCCCCTCTATAGTGCTATATAGTGAAAACAATTACCGGTGTGATACCTTGAAATCTGGGGAAATATCTCTATTTAGCTTTATAATAACCGCAACATTATTCTTTTTATTACATTATTTTGTTTTCTATTATGCACGAATTCTGTGTCTCTATATCATATCTGACATTGTATCATGCCAAGTGTCTGTAAATATCTTTTCACTTATGTAATATGTTGTTCATAATGCCACAAGATTATTATATATTGAGCAAATAAAGAATGACTCTTGTATATATATAGTCATTGAATTTGAACCTGATACTAAGCATGAACCTGTAGATATGTTAAAGATTGTTTTATATTTGAAACATTGGTCATTTGCAAAAACTCTTTATTAGCTTTACTTTTTTAAAACAAAGTAATGGTAATGGTAATGCATTACTTTACTCATGTAATGGTAATGTAATGCATTACTTCAATAAAATCAAGTAAAGGTAATGGTAATTTAATGCCCAAATTCATGAAGTAATGGTAATGTTATGAATTACATTACAATGTAATTCACCCCAAGCCTGTCTTGAATAGCCTAGTACACAAACTATAGTCTATAGAAGTTTGGTCTGCATTGAATAAAGCTAAAGTAACAGTACTCTAAACTATTAAGTTATAAAAATTGTTCATTTTCTTCTTGAAAACTCTGCCACAAAATATTGTCCCTTACTAAACCCATGAGTGTAAAATTGTAATTTTATTTAAACAATTTTATTCAATAAAGTTTATTTGGCATTGTAAAATATGAATATACTACTAGAATTAATATGGGATGCAGAATTTTTAGACTAGGTGTTATCCAAAATGGCAACCTTAAACCTGAGGAGCAAACCTCTTTAAACTTCATGTATTTATAGTTTGCATTTCTATATGCTCTATTAAATATCAAGGTTGTGCTACGTATCATTTGGTATGTAAATGTTGGTTTGAGTCTGACCAGATATGTATTAATAAATGAACATTTATCATGTATAATTGATACAGTTTGAATTATAAAACAGAAACTATTTAAACGAGCTCGTTGCAAAGCAATGACTGGTCTTCCATTGCAGCTGTGTCATACTTGTGATACAATTAATACAAAATTGATATCTGGCCATAATATAATGACCCTTAGTAACAGAGACAAATGCATTTTGATACATAACTATTTGTTTCATGATGATATTTCTTTGTGAAATAGTCAGTTGCTCCTAAGCCATATACATTAAAGTTAGTTAATTGATATATACTATCGATATGTTGTGTTATTCCTAATAATGTATAAAGCCTTATTAGGCTAATACGTGCATTTTTAGTCTTAGATTGGATGAAAATATCTTGGTCACAGGACTCTTGACTCTTTGGGCTTGGTTAGTCATTTTTAGCTTATTGAGATGAAGCATTCTGCAGCCCATCTCATTTCATCTCCAATGGTGGTCTCTGGAGGAATGGTTGCAGTGCAGTCTTCATGTCCTAGGCAGGTTACTGGGCTGGTACCTAAGTGGCCGACAGCTATGGCCACATTAAGCTGTGCAGCTCTTCGTCTCGTTCCTGATCGACTGACTTCCTCGTACAGCTTCAGTGACTGGTGTAGTGGCACTTCTTACATCAAATGAAAAGGATCCATGCCAGGCTTCACTTTTCCTCCCCATGCTGGTTCCAGTCCAGTAAACCGTCACAGTCTGGGGATTTCAGTATGTGCTCTTTAAATGAATGGTTCAATAGTTTAGCAGTATTTTCTTGATAAAGTACTTTGTAAACTTTGGAATTGGGGTTCGGTGACTGACTGCATCCATGTAGGAGTCTACTGGCTGCACTTCACTCACACATGGACCTGGGTCGCAAAATCTTTATTTCACTGCTTCTCTGCTCAGCATCGCTAGCTGTGAATATTCCATTCTTCTGTTGTTGTACAATGTCCTGAAACTATTCTTTACTTAGCCTTCTTATATAGGACATAGACACTGGACTGGGCAGGTGGTCCCTGTACTTTTCTGAGGAATGCTACCTTTTTGGTACTGATGTTGATGCATCCTTTCTTTGGGATGATTTATATTGAACTGTACACTTGTAGACTTTTTCTAAGAATATATGATGTGTATGGTGCAAATTTTTAAGTATTGTAAACTTTCATTCTGTTTATTTATTTTAGAGCGTCCATGTCTTCTAAGAGGAACCCCATCTTTGATGACTGATAGAAAAGCCTCATCACCCCCATTGCTGAAGAACCTCTTATCTTAATACTAGCCATTAATCAGTGACCACCATTATTAAAGCTCCAAGGTAGTGAGGTACCGTACATTATTGAAGATTCTTCTGGCACCATTTTTTCCAGTCTCTGTCTTTGTCTTAGAAATAAAATTAACAACTTTTTGCTAATGAATTCTAATATTTAAATGAACTTCCTGTTTCTTAGTTAGTTAATGTCTATTAATTAGAGTTAAATTGTTTTAAATCACATACACATAAACTATAACATTTAAGTTTTCATTTCATTCAAAGTTCTTTTCTCAACAACTCACTGGATAAATTTTATTGAGTTTTGAAATTATGTACTATAGATGAATTTTAACAGAAATTTACTCCAAAATTCAGCAGTCTGTTAAGAAGAGTTAAATACATGTATCTCCTATTTTTAATCCCTTTATAGGGCCAAAAGTAGATTTTCATACACTAGCATATATGAGATAAATATATAACTACTACACATTTCTTGCAAATTTTATTAAATTTCATGAACCTTTGGTTGTCTTAAAGGTCTTATGCAAACTTATGTTAACTATACTCTCAGCATATAGTTCATGAAATTCATCCAAATAGTTCCAATTTCTTTTCTTTCTTCCCTATTTGGCACCTTATTTTAGGCCTACAGTATTGATTTTGGACTTTTTAGGAGAATTATTACTTTAGTGGAATTGTCACGCTAATTTCAATGGAACTATTTGGATGAATTTCATGAATTATATGCTGAGAGTATAGTTAATCAATTAACTTAAATAAAGCTATATAATAACATAATAACAAGTCAGGGGGAGCTTATGCTATACCCCCAGCGTCGGCTTCCGGACCTGGTTAAAGTTTTTGTTGCAAGTCCTGTATCTAAGTCATTACTTGTCCTATCTTCACCAATCTTGCAGGAATGATGCATCTGGACCTACTTATGGACTTGAAAGACTTTGCTGAATCTGTGTCCTGAATTTCAGATGCTGGAGGAGGTTAAGATTTTTGGAGCAGGTTAAAGTTTTTGTTGCAAGTGCCCTTTGATAGCAATATCTAGATTACTACTGGTCCTAACTTCACCAAACTTGCATGGATAGTGTGTCTTATGATACTGATGCACCAGACTGGCTTGAATGCTGAATCTGAGCCATAGGTTTCGGATGCTGGAGGAGGTTAAAGTTTTTAGAGCTGGTTAAAGTGTTTGAAGCAGGTGCTCTTTGATGAATATATCTTAGTTATACCCCCGCAAACGAAGTTTAGGGGGGTATATTGGTTTCACCCTGTCCGTCTGTCCGTCTGTCTGTAGATGCAACTTTGTCCCCCCTATAGAATTTTTTATTACTGCATGGAACAGTTTGAAAATTTGTACATATGTTGAACACCATCTGAAGATGTGCACCTGCAATTTTTTTTTAGATCAGACAAGATTTAATGATTTTATGACAGTTTTCATTTTCCTTATTCTATATATTGTACACTAATGTTGAAAAGTAAGGGAGGTAATCCTTACAGATTTTATTAATTAATTAATAGAAAACACTCTAAAATATATTTATATAAATACATCCAGATGGAGATTTTTTGTCTTTATGTCTTAATTAATAAAAAAAAAATATTTTTTTATAAGTATTCTATCAACTGACAATGCAAAGTTGTTGTTTGTCAGTGATAAATTCTTAGGAGCTAATAAGAACATCAAAGACAAGTGTGGCTGAATTCATTTGTCCCAAGGGAGCCATTATCTGAGCCATGGTTCAGATGGAGCATGTGTTTAGGGGAAATTGATAATCTGTAAAATGGGTGATGGTTTTGGGGCTATTATAAAACTGTTTCATGTAAACAAAAAGTTCTATCATTATAAGGAAATAAATAATTATATCATTTTTAATAAAGAAGTTAAACTATTTTTAGAGGTTGTTTAAATTTATTTGTCAAGTAAGTTGATGAAGTGACCCTATTGGGCATTAATTTAAATGAAATTTTGGTAATTTTAAAATTGTTTGTAATGTTTAAATTTTCTTTTTTACATATTTTTACATAGTATGGTAATTATGGCAATGTTTTGGGAGTTTATTAAATTTAACAAGCTCATTAAAGAAAATCATAGTCCTATGGGATCAATTTTTTGATATGGAGTTCCATTGTGCCATAGGAGAAAGTGAGGAAAATTTGAAACAACTAATTGCATGTGTCAAGACTCTTATTAGAAAGATATTGAAAGTTTTATCAACAGATGAGCATTGCTTGGCTACCGGTATTTCCATTTACTGCAAAGGGAGGGGTTATTGTCATTTTGTTGGTTTTTCTTTAAATCAATTAAATTTTAAAAAAAAATATATCATCAGATACATACATTTGTAAATGTATTACTGTTATAGATATGTATTTACAGTGAAATTCTGACAATTTTGATTTTAATTTTTCTTTGTTAACTAATTTTTTTTTTTACAATTCTAGAATTTTTTTTTTGTATGTGTTCCAAACCTTTATTTTTGTCCCATTTGAAATTAGCCTTGCGGGGGTATTAGTCCCATTAGGACAGTTCTAGTTATTACTGGTCCTAACATCACCAAGCTTGCATGAATGATGCGTCTTTTGATACTGATGCACCTGGCATGCTTGAATGCTGTATCTGAGTCAAAGGTTTCGGATGCTGGAGAAGGTTAAGTTTTTTAACTCACCTTAGCTGAAAGCTCAAGTGAGCTTTTATCACTTTTTGTACGGTGTCGGTCTGTCCGTCCGTCCATCCATCTCTCCATCTGTCTGTAAACTTTTTACATTTTCGACTTCTTCTCAAGAACCAGTGGGCAGATTTCAACCAATCTTAGCACAAAGGATCCTTAGATGATGGGGATGCAAGTATATGAAGGGCCACACCCTCTTGTAAAGGGAGATAATTAAAAATTATAAAAAATTGTTGGTATCTTTCAAATATATTCTTCTCAAAAACAATAAAGCCAAAAAAGCTAAAACCTGTGTGGAAGCATTTTCAGGTAGTGTTGATTAAAGTTTGTTCAAATCATGATCCCTGGGGGGAGGGTGGGACCACAATGGAGGGTTGAATTTTACATTGGATTATATAGAATACACTTCTCAAAATCAAATGAGCCAGAATAGCTTAAACTTGTTTAATAGCATCTTCAGGTAGTGCTTATTTAAGTTTGTTCAAATCCAGATCACCGGGGGTAGGGTTTGGCCACAAATGGGGGCGGGGGGATCAATTTTTTTCTTAGGAATATAGAAAAATATTCTTTAAAAATGTTCCCTTCAAATACCATTTTGCAAAATTGGCTATTCATTTTGTGAAAGCATACTGAGATTATGTTGATTTAATTTTGTCAAAGTCATGATCCTTTGGGTAGAGTTGGGCCACATGGGGGGGGGGGGTCTAATTTTACATAGAAAAAAATTAAATTATTTTCTAGGACTCAAATGTTACAATTCAATTTATATATTTCAGCAATTAACTATTTTATAATAAACTTAATTTACAACTATTAATAATAAACGTTCTTTGTGTATTTTTTTTTCTTCTCTGGCTTAGTTACTGCAGTTTTATTATACCCCCGCTCCAAAGGAAAGGGGGTATACTGTTTTACCATTGTGTGTCTGTCTGTCCATCCGTAACAAAAATTTCTGTCGCATTTATCTCAGCAACTATTTATCACAGATGGTGGGATATATTTTTGTACCAATCGGACGTCAACTTCCTGTTAAATGACGACTTTGCTTATTTTTTAACCAAAATTTTCAAACAAATTTTCGTCAAAGAATTCTCAGCAACCGTTTATCGCAGATGCTTGAAATTTTTACACAGTATTTTTATAGGCATGCTATATGGTGGGATGTATTTTTGTACCAATCGGACATCAACTTCCTGTTAAATGAGTACTTTGTTTATTTTTAGCTAAAATTTTCAAACAAATTTCCGTCAAAGATTTCTCAGCAACTATTTATCGCAGATGCTTGAAATTTTAACACACTATTTGTTTTGGCATGCCATATTGTGGGATATATTTTTATATCAATCGGACATCAACTTCCTGTTAAATAATGACTGTTTATTTTTAGCCAAAATTTTCAAACAATATTTTGTCAAAGATTTCTCAGCAGCGCTATTTATCGCAGATGCTTGAAATTTTTACACAGTGTTTATTAAGGCATGCCATATCGTGGGATATATTTTTGTACCAATCGGATGCCAACTTTCTGTTAAAGTAAATCCACCCTCCTGTGACGTCATACATTTTACATAAACCATGAATTCATTAAAATTCTTGCAAGTAGATTTGTAATTTCTATGTTATCATAGGTGCACATCAAAAACTCAAATCATTGTTTACTTGGAGATATTAATAAGCGTTTTTCATTCTTATATTCGACATAATTCAATAATGACAAAGGGAAATAACTCTTTTCCACTTTTCTCTAAGTGATATATCTAAATGCTATAATTTTTCTAATGTAAACAATTTTTTCTTTTTTTTTTTAATTAATTTTAGTTTTCTGGGATAGTAAGCAATAAAATTTCAATAGACAAACAAGTATCCATCCACTTGTATTTAATTTTTAAACCAAAAAAAGTGTGATTTTCAGATGATAATTTCAGCCTTTGGATTTTATTACCGTACATCTTAAATAGTATGGATACATATATATTTTATTTATTTTATGGTGAAATTCAAGTCCAATAAGTTAAAAAAAAGTTAAGTTTTTAACTTTGAACCCATGATTTTATAGGTACGGAGTTACCTTAAATGTCGTCTTTGCTTATTTTGCATATTCACATCAGAGCGGGGGTTTCACTAGTGAGCATTGGCTCACAGATATCTTGTTAAATATAAATGTGGCTCGGTATTCCAAAACTAATTCCATATGGTCACATACCACTATTTTTAACCGTGCTCATTGACGCAAGTAGTTCCATTCTAAAAATGTATGTATTATTTCAAAAATTCCCAGGGGTGGTAAATGGGCACATTTGGCTCCTTTTAGGGCATGGATGGAAAGAAGAAGGTTTGAAAAAAATACAGGCAGGAAAAAATTTCGAAAATTTATCTTTAAAAGCGCAGCTACAAAAGGGTGTAAAGAGGCCAATGTTTACACATATTCCAAAGTGAAAGTGGATTTTTCATGGTAGGGGTTATTTTAGGGGCCATATTTCAGTCCCCTCTCGATTGCTTTACCTGTAGTTTGGATAAGTTTTTGGACTAGTGTCACTCTATGAGTATGCTATATTTGAACTCATTTAAGCCGGTGGAATTTTTTAACGCGTAGAGCTAATGTTCGGCAGCCTTTTAGCGATCGTCTGGATTGGCAATCGTCCAAATATTCATGCTCTGCACCACCTTTTAAATGCACATAAAAAAAAATAAGTTCCTTTAAATATGAAACATAATTACATGATTTTTATTCCATTTATTCAACTTAATTGTGTACAAAAACCCATCTTTGCCTCCCTAATTATTGACAACTGCTTGCATAAGTATAAATTTGCTTAATCAAGAAATGGCGGATAAATACAATAAGGTGTAAACATTTTCAAGCTTTTATTGCAAAACAAATATCAAATTCTGCAGGACCATCATACAGAAGATTATACAGTTGAAAGTAGCTGGATAGATATTAAAGAACCGATTAATACAGTGTGTGAAGAGGGAATCGGCAGGAAAAAAAAAGAAGAACAAATCATGGATTTCTCAGAAAACACTTGAGAAAATAGAGGAAAGGTGGAAAATCCATGAGCAGAGTTTGAATGCAAAGACAAGATTAAGAAAAGCAAAGTACGAGACCGATTATAAAACAAAACATAGAGAAGTGAAAAGAAGTGTAAAAGATGATAAAAGACGCTAAAGACTTGGCAATCAGAGCAGAAGCAACATCAGAACAAAGAAACATGAAGGAAGTTTATGATATTACAAGACAACTATCAGGAAAGTCATCAAACTCGGAAAAACCTGTAAAAGATAAAAAATGGTAACACCCTAAGTACAATGGAAGAACAAAGACAGAGATGGGCAGAACATTTTAGGGAACTACTTAACAGTCCAGCACCAGAAACAATGACAGAAATTCAACCCGCAGCACACCACCTTGCTATGGACTGTTCCATTCCATCAATAAATGAAATTATTAAGGCCATTAAGATGTTGAAAAACGGAAAATCTCCAGGTCCAGACTTGATACCAGTGGAGGCATTAAAAGCAGACCCACAAATAACAGCTAGAATTTTGCTACCCCTCCTTAATAAATATGGGAGACAGACAAACTGCCACAAGACTGGAAAAAAGGATATATAATTAAACTTCCAAAAAAAGGGGATTTGAGCCAGTGCAAAAACTACCAAGGCATTATTTTACTCTCTGTACCAGGAAAGATCCTAAACAGAATAATCCTAGATCGAATTAAAACAACAGTGGACAAGAACCTACGAGACCAACAAGCAGGGTTCAGAAGAGAAAGGTCTTGCATTGACCAAATAGCCGCATTGCACATGATAATAGAACAGTCAATTGAATGGAACAGCTCCCTCTATGTCAACTTTATCGACTTTGAAAAAGCATTTGACAGTCTAGATAGAGAAATTTTATGGAAACTACTTGACCACTATGTCATACCAACCAAACTTATAACTTTAATAAAAAAATATGTATAGTGGCATGAAATGCCAGGTGTTACATGGAGGAGATACAAGTGCAGAATTTGAAATCAAAACAGGTGTACGACAAGGTTGCTTGCTCTCCCCCTTTGTGTTCCTTTTGGCCATTGACTGAATTATGAGAGAAACAACAGCAGGGAAAAGAAATGGAATCCAGTGGAACCTTATGAACCAACTTGAAGACCTAGATTTTGCCGACGACTTGGCTCTTTTATCCCATACGTATGACCAAATGCAAGAGAAAACATCAATCTTAGTCAAAAATGCATCAAAGACTGGGCTCGGAATCAACAAGGAATCAACAAGGAAAAAACAAAGCTAATGAGAATAAACACAAACAACATCAACAGCATAGAAATTGATAACAGTCAATTGGAAAATGTTACATCATTCACATATCTAGGAAGTGTTGTTAACCATGGTGGAGGAACAGAGGAATTAAGATGTAAAATCATGCCTAGCAAAGGCATATACTGCATTAATTTGGTATGCTAAGAAAAGTATGGAAGTCCAAGTACATAACAATCAAAACCAAACTCAGAATATTTAATAGCAACGTAAAATCAGTGCTACTTTACGGGTTGGAAACATGGAGCCTCACAATGGCGAACAGGAAAAAACTCCAATCCTTTGTAAACAGATGTTTAAGAAACGTCCTTCAGATATGGTGGCCGAACAAAATAACAAATGAAGACCTTTGGAGAAGAACTAACCAAATCCCTGTTCCACAAGAAATCAAAAAGAGAAAATGGAAATGGATTGGTCATACACTAAGGCAGATCTAACATCACCTGTCAAGCCCTCCAATGGACACCACAAGGGAAGAGGAAAAGGGGAAGGCCAAGACTAACCTGAAGAAGAGTACTTGAAAAAAAATGGCCGAGAAAGGACACAACTGGAACACCATCCACCAACTTGCAAAGGACAGAGAGAAGTGGAGAAGAATTGTCTGTGGCCTATGCTCCACAAGGGAGTGAGAAAGGCTTAAGCCAAGTCAAGTAAACATTTACTAAGTAGTAATTGAGTTTATCGCTTACATTTAAATTGGAGACTGTGCCCGATGGAAATAAAATTTGATATGTATAGTTATTTTTTATCGGGCACGGTCTCAGTGATAAACATATCTATGATTTCGTTGCAATAAGAAAACACGATAATGCAGTTGGTTTGGTCGAGCATTTTAGATAGCAAGTGTTGTGGATTTGTTCCATAGGTAATCTTGTTTCAAGCGGGAATTGATATTAATAAATAAACATATTTTTTATCATTATAATTGGGGACACACTATTAATTATTCAAGTTATGAACCTGTGAATATTGTTTAAAAACTATGTGAAGCAGAAATGAGAAAATTTTTTAAAACTTTTTTTCTTCGATTTTTGTATTCATGCTGAGTTATTGTATTATAAACGCATCACTACCTATTTCATAAGGAAATATACTGATATTTGTTTTTAAAGCAGCACAAAACATAATAAATTTACTTTTTTAGCTCACCTGAGCTGAAAGCTCAAGTATAGTTATTTTCTGATCACCCGTTGTCCGTCGTCCGTCCGTCCGTTCGTCTGTCCGTCTGTCTGTCCGTCTGTAAACTTTTTACATTTTGATCTTCTTCTCTAAAATCACTTGGCCAAATTTAACCAAATTTGACACAAATCATCCTTATAAGAAGGTGAATATAAATTGCAAAAATAAAAGGCCAGATTATATTCAAAGCGGAGAAAACCTTGAAACTGTAAAAAAGAGGGGTGCATTTTAAAAAATCCTCTTCTCAAGAACTACTGAGTTAATCTTAACGTATTTTAGCATAAATCATCCTTAGGGAAAGAAAAATATTAATTGCAAAAATTAAAGGCGAATTCTGTTCCAAATTTGAGATAATTGCGAAAATACTAATAAAGAATGGCTCGTTATTCCATATATCGTAGACTGGCAATTCATTGCGACAGACTGGTCTTATGACAGGCATCGCCAGTCTACCGCATCTCGAAAACGAGGTTCTTTGTTTGAAGCTGGCAGTTTGTTGTGCAACAGTTCACGTGCGAATATAATCTATGAAACATGGAAATAACATTGGTGCCGATTATTGTGAAGTAAATTGAGGTTAAATATTTCAAATCGTTGTCATTTTCACTTGTGAGGGTGGTTTTAGCTTGTTTTGATTTTTTCGTTTCATTTTGCTTTTTAACTTGGGAAACAATATCGCCTTGTATTTGGAACATAGACTTCGGTAAATAGGCAGTTGATTGTTTACCTGCGAAAATGATAAAATCTGATGCATTAACAACGTACTAAAGTGCATTTCCCTCTGTTTTTATTGTTTATTAATTTCTAATTGTGTCAACAAGGATCAAACAAGGGAGCGACTTTGATTGAAACTCGATTTTTGATCGGTAACTTCGTAGGAATTTCCTCTGAAAGAGAATTTGAAGTAGCCATGTATTCCGACTTCATAATCGTGTAAATTATATCCAAAGACAATAAAAAGATGTTAACTTTATGAATTTGAAAAGACGTTTTCACGGCCTCAGTTAAACCCTGTTGTGATTAATCACCCGCGACTGCCTTATCTTTAGAGGCTATAAATACGGGTGATGCAAACACATATACCATACATTGAAAATTGCAATCGATAATCATTACATTTCTTGTTGATACTACAATTAGAAGGTAACTTGTAATTATTTAATAACTCTGCCAAATTAATGCAAAACCGTTTGTTTACAGTTATCTTCAAAACTTAAAACTGTTGTAATTGGGTCATAGGGTAGGACTAATTTCTCCAAAATACACAGTGTATAAACTGATTTTGTGTCACCTGGTTTAAACTCAATAAGAAAACATTTTATCTATATAATGTATGAATGCATTAAAAAAATGAAATTAAACAAATTGGATAAGTTTTTAAAAGTTGCCTATCATTCTACGACTGACGCTGAAATGTTTGTTGATCATTGGAATTGTCTTGCTAAACATTATATACTTGTGTACAGAAAAATCAAAAGGATGATGTGCTATAACTACTTTCTGGGGTCCTTTCTCATTTGATAAATTATTTGAAATCTGCAACAATTTTGGTATTTTTCAAACGAGTAAATAAAAACTTCTTTTAAACAGTTCTAACACATTATAATTATGAGGATATCCGTGCATTATCATTATTTTAAAGAAAATATTGCAGCAGAAAATCATCTTGGTTTGTAGCCGTTATTTTTGAGGGAATATGAAATAATTAATGGGCCTTAGTACAGAACTGATACCTGTATGCCTGACAATACATTAAATTATATAGCTTTTTAACACATCATGTGACATCATTTTCCAGTCAAATGTTTTCATCGACCAAGTGAGTAAGGATATAAAACGTCACACAAGTTTACATCAGGTCAACAATTATTTAAGGGAAGACCAATTAAGTTTTTTACTGTAGCCTTAGCAACTTTTGCCACAGAGTTCAAACACTGCGTACTGCCTTTCAGACTAGCTGGCGATTCCCTGTCCATCATTCTTTGTTAACTTTCACATATGAGATATCAGCTGTGAAAATGAAATGTATCTCATCTGCATGGTATATTCATAGAGCTTGGCATCTTAAATAAACACACTAAAAATATTCACTTAGATGTGGAAAATGAAAATAACACTTATTTAAGTTCGATATTTTTTTCTCATAAATACCAATATACCAAACAAGAAATATTGCAGGTAAATGGTAACTACCTTTTCCAGTATAACTTTATATATAACTTTCACATATGAGATATCAGCTGTGAAAATGAAATGTATCTCATCTGCATGGTATATTCATAGAGCTTGGCATCTTAAATAAACACACTAAAAATATTCACTTAGATGTGGAAAATGAAAATAACACTAATTTAAGTTCGATATTTTTTTTCATAAATACCAATATACCAAACAAGAAATATTGCAGGTAAATGGTAACTACCTTTTCCAGTATATAAAATAAATATGCATTGCATGGCCTCTAAGACAACATGTTAATAAATAAAATGTTGACATCCTTTAATTGTGTAGATTCAAAATGTTCAAATTATGATTACACACAATAAGGTAGGCCCACAATGTGTGCTGATTTTTTAACTGATATACGTCTTAGGAAATGTATGATTTTTTTTATCTTAAATGAGCTAATACTGTTCACATATGTGCAAAAACTGTAGGAAATAATATACCGGTGTTTTATATAATTAATATATCACACTATATTTTCACCCCTACCCCTTTATAAAATATTGAGTTTTAGGTCAGAAAATTATCATGGTACTTAACTTTTCTAAATATTAAATTTTACCGTTCTTGATTATTTAATAATGGAAGATAGGTCGCGTCTGACCGTAAAGTGTGTTACATCAATGTAGTTCGCCATTGTTGCTCAGGTGAGCGATGTGGCCCATGGGCCTCTTGTTATTCTAGTATTATTTGATGTACGACTATTAGTAAAGAAGTGGCCCTGGAGAAATTCAAATTATTGATATCATACTATTCAATATAAAAGAAAACGCCTTTGTGGCTGTTCTGGCCTTTGATTATATGATTTATTGTTGTATAAAGGAATAAGAGGGAAAAATAATTGTGGTCTGTGTTCTATCAGATCAAAGGTCAAAATTCACATTTATCAACTTAAGTCTAATTTTTCGTTATTTTTCAAACAATTAGGATGATTAATGACATTTTGTCGGGTTCTTTTTCAATTTTGGCTGATTATATGAAAAAATAACGGTAAAAATTGTGCAATATGGATTTGAACAGGGTGTGAACAGCATGATGTCATTAGTAAGTCAAACAGGGGATGAAAGTACTTGCAAGCAATTTCTAATGTTAACTTTACTTATCTCCCAATTAAGAAAAAAAATTGGTCGATTTGTCATTAAAGTATAAAGCCTTAAATATACTCCTCTCTCTCTCTCTCTCTCTCTCTCTCTCTCTCTCTCTCTCTCTCTCTCATTATTAATCAAATTAATCATATAACATGTAAACGAAAAAATATTAACTTTGATATTATTTTGATTAAAATTATAAGGAGGAAAATGAGGCTTATATTTACTAAATAATTCCTATGAATGATATGACATATTTCATTGCCTAGCAGATTGCATGACAGGCATACAAGCTGGTAAAGGGGCACCTGCTGCTGCCCCCCCCCCCCCAATTAACACCATTTTGACAGAGAAATAATGAAGAAAACAACAAATGATAAGTCAATCTTATTTATTTATTCATATTTTTCTTACAATTTTAACACTTGAAATCTGATAATGAGTAGGCATCACAATATTTTCCTCAGTAGTTTAGAATATGTATAAACCTTCATGTATAGATATATAATATGAGACATATACATTTTACTGGTTAGAAATAGCCAATTTAGCATCTAAATTATCAATGCCTTGCAAAAAGGTTTATTTCAATTACTACTTTAAAGTCTTATTATGTCAGGTTATTCCCCTTTTGTGGTCTAGAAATGTAACTACATGTACCAACAAATGTAGCAATTGTATGAGTTTGGTTGCTGGCATTGAACTGTGATTGCCCAAGATATATGAGGTCTGCTAGAAGCTTTACTATATGTAATACTCTAGTAATATCTTTTTGGCACTCTCATCATTATTTTGAGTCTTGGTCATCATTGTTCATGGTAACATACCAGACATTTTCACCTATAAATGCACAATGTATGTAGAAACCCATGACTTTGAATGGTGAATCCTCATTACAAAAGGTATGATCTCCTCAAGATTAATCACACAAGATAATGCTGAAAGAAGGTGATGGACTTGTAATTTCTAATATAGTTTCTCGTTAAGTTTTGTAGAAACTCCCTACCTTGGATTTTAATGTGTAGAGTTATCTCCCTTTGTTTTAAGAGTACATTTTTCATGAACCAAGGCTCCTTATGAATTAGGGTACATTTAAGTAATTTATTCAGTGTATATGTAATGAATAGACAAATAGAATTCTTCTTAATTCTTCTAAATTGTTAGTTTTGTTTCAAAAGGCATTTTATGCCTATCCATATCACCCCTGTGTACCTTTAATCTACTTTGGTCAGCAAGTGTCATTTCCTGGCAATGTGTGCAATGGTTCTATGTGATTATCTACTTAATGTAAACGGATTAGCCACTGTATATTTATCAAAATACCTTATTTCTATAGCAAACTTACTGTAGAATTTTAAAAATATTTTATCTGGCTCATAGCATGTGATTATATGTTTCATTTTTGGCATTTTCTAAAAAAAAATTAGCCCTATTTGGGGTATTTTTTTTAAAATTTCCAAAAAAATAGTTCCAGGTATTAAAGAATTAAATCATCATTAGCATCATCATGTAGACATAGATTTATGAAACTTTTGACATGTAATTAATGTTAAATGTAGCTCTTGAAATTTGAATTTTGTGTGTAATGTGCAAGATTTTGCATGTTATTTCAGCCTTCCTAGACCAGATTTTAAAAACCTCTGATGCAGAATACACAATTCCCGCCAAATTTCAGAGGGAGATGTATTATGGGTATAAGTGTCTACCTACCAAGTTTTATAAAAATCAAAGAAGAATTGTGTAATTATCAGACGAGGTTGCCGCTATTTTTGTCAGAGAAGAAACGTAAACATCTGGTCGATATTAGTCGTCGAATTTTGATTACAGTCAGCTGTAAACATAATTTTGAAGTCGTGTCAAGGTAACGTGATTAAATCAGACAACATGACATCTTTCTATTTAGATGTATCTTGGTTTAGTGAGAGTGTTTCATAATTGCTGATTAAATGAGGAAGCATGTGCATTCCCAGCTTTTTGTTTACGAATTTGGCGTGGGAAATTAAGCAACCAGTTTAACATAATGGGCTTGTTTGATTAAACAATACGAGCATCTCGGGTTGCTAAAGTTGTTAATAAAACATGTAATTTACGACACTTGTGTTGAACCCCTGTTGCAATATTTTAGTCCTGCCTTTAGTGGGAGCACAAGAGTTTCAAGATGGCGGAAAACAATGATCAAAATAATACGAGTTTGACATATGTAAATTTGAGTTTTTATGATTATTAAATTAATATACCACATACAGAGTTGGAATGACTAAAATTTTTGTATAATTGTTTTTTTTTTCCAGATCTCAAATAAAGTTATAGATGAATGGAGATCAGAAAAAATTAAAGCATTTCTTAATGCTGGATTATTGGAAATATTAAACTCTACAGATAAAATGCGGCACTGATTTTTCTTGGTTTCCTTTTTAATTAATTCTTAGTTACTCTATAAGAATATTTTCATTGAGATTCGTATTTCAGTTTAAAATAATTTTTAGATCGGGGCAGGGGGAGGGAATCTTCTTTGTTCTGAATGACAGGGGAATCTTACAACAGAATTACAAGATTTTTTTTTTTTTTAACAAAAGAGGAAATATTTGTAATGGTAAGTATCTACAAATAATACAATCTATGTAAAGTTTAGATACAAAACTCAGACAGAACTTTAGCTTTGGATCAGCTGACAGGAGAAAACCAAAGTTATTTGCAATTTTTAATACTCGAGCAACACTTGACGTTTTATTTTCATTTATAGAGTCTAGCCTTTGCGCATGCACTATCATAACCCTAGAGTTACTAGAGTCAATTCAATCAAACGTGCCCTATGTGTTCAATGGTGCGACCGTTGGGGCGAGCGCTGCAGGAACTACACATACTCGTACTGGCATTGACTTTAAAACTCTAAACAGGGCTTTACTCTCGGTGAAAATTTGACCATACGATAAATTGCTTGACCATAGTCAGTATAAGTTTTAATTCTTTCACCTGTATAGTAAATTTCATTATTTTATTTGTTCATTTTTGTATGCTTATAAATATGTACGTTATAGGAATGTGCCCACGTTTTAAGTAATTAATCATTCCCATTTAGAGGTTTGACCATATGCAAATTCCTATTTGATTTGATTTTTAACCGGGTTTTCCAACGGAAAAATCCGGTTATTAAAATGGTGAAAATGGCGGGCGGGCGGGCGGCTGCCAAAAGGGTACCCTCATTGTACGGATAACTCCTCCTACAGTTTTCAAGATAGGAAGTTGTTCTTTTGCAGATCAATTGTACATATATCAGAGGTGTGCATATTGCAAGGATTTTGATTTCCGATAATTTATCGTAAAAATACCAGGTTTTGAACTTAGTCATTTTTTGGCAAAATTTTGCATATAGGGTACCCTCATTGTACGGATAACTCCTCCTACAGTTTTTAAGATAGGAAGTTGTTCTTTTGCAGATCAATTGTACATATATCAGAGGTGTGCATATTGCTAGGATTTTGATTTCTGATAAGTTATGTTAGTCATTTTTTGGCAAAATATTGCATATAGGGTACCCCCATTGTACGGATAAATCCTCCTACAGTTCTCAAGATAGGAAGTTGTTCTTTTGCAGATCAATTGTACATATATCAGAGGTGTGCATATTGCTAGGATTTTGATTTCTGATAATTTATGAAAAAAATACCAGCTTTTGAACTTAGTCATTTTTTGGCAAAATATTGCATATAGGGTACCCTCATTGTACGGATAACTCCTCCTACAGTTCTCAAGATAGGAAGTTGTTCTTTTGCAGATCAATTGTTCATATATCAGAGGTGTGCATATTGCTAGGATTTTGATTTCTGATAATTTATGAAAAAAATACCAGCTTTTGAACTTAGTCATTTTTTGGCAAAATATTGCATATAGGGTACCCTCATTGTACGGATAACTCCTCCTACAGTTCTCAAGATAGGAAGTTGTTCTTTTGCAGATCAATTGTTCATATATCAGAGGTGTGCATATTGCTAGGATTTTGATTTCTGATAATTTATGAAAAAAATACCAGCTTTTGAACTTAGTCATTTTTTGGCAAAATGTTGCATATAGGGTACTCCATTTCACTGGATACGTGTTGATAGGATTATGGATTCAGTTCACATAAAAGAAAACACGGTTTGCTGTCACATTGACAGCTTTTCTCTTGTTGGGAGTTGATTTTAATCAACTCTCCTATGCAGTTACTCTGGAAAACCGAAAGTGAAACAGTTTGGACCTAAGCACAAATCATCACCGCTGACAAGACGTAGATCTTGAAATTAATAGAAAAATTCGGTGTACTGTATGCTGTACCATTGTTTTTCAAAAGAAAAGTATCTATAAATACCCTGAAAATAGTCAGATTTTATATAGTACGAACAATTCAATTGTTTTTTGTAGTTGCATGTATTCCTACGCAAGAGTTCAATATAAAGTCTCGTTCAACCAGACGCTCGGCTGTCGGCGTAAATCTCCGACAAGCAGAGAGTCTCTCTTGGTAGTCGGAGATTAACGGAGACAGTCGAGCGTCTGGTTGAACGAGACTAGAGTCCAATATTGCTTGGATCCAGACGTGTACAATTTTTAGAAACATGTCGATTACTGATAAACAGTGAGTTTGATGGAATAAATTCTATCTTTAAATATTACACAACATGATTCATATGGGGTTTTCTCGAAATTCTTGTCGGAAAAGTTCGGAAATTCATATTATAAAAATTTGCATAACATATCGTTGATTTTAAAATTGATAATAATCAATAAAATCAACTCCCGACAGTACTTCAGTACTTTCATTAACCAGGTTTTCCAAAGGATTCCAAAGGGTATCCTTATTGAATGGATAACTCCTAAAGTTTTCAAGATAGAAAGTTGTTCTTTTGCAGATCAATTGGACATCAGCAGTGTGCATATTGCAAGAAGTTTGATTTCTGATAATTTATTTTTAAAATACCAGCGGTTGAACTTTGTCATTTTTTGGCAAAATGTTGCATATAGGGTACTCCTAATTGTGCGGAGAACTTCTCCTACAGTTTTCAAGATTGGAAATTGTTCTTTTGCGGATTAATTGGACATATATCAGAGGTGTGCATATTGGTAGGGTTTTGATTTCTGATAATTTATGAAAAAATACCAGCGGTTGAACTTAGTCATTTTTTGGCAAAGTATTGCATGTAGGGTACCCCTATTGTACGGCAAACTCCTCCTATAGTTTTTTGAATTTGCAGATTAATTGGACATACATTGTATATCAGAGGTGTGTATATTGCTAGGATTTTGATTTCTGATCATTTATTTAAAAAATACCAGCAGTTGAACTTGGTCATATTTTGGCAAAGTATTGCAATTCAGGGTTGTCAAATGGATTATAGATACTGTTCACACAAAAGAAAACCCGGTTTGCTGTCAAATTTACAGCTTTTTCCTTGTTTCTTTTTATTTCAACAATGTGCGTTCTTAATTAAAATCCATAAAAAGAGGTTTTTTAAAGCAAATAAATAGTTACCTTGCAATGGATATATCGGTCTTAACTGATTTATTAGCTTAATCGAAATAACTAATCATCATGTTCTTCAAGAAACACCATGACTACAAAGAGAAAGCCCTGCGTTTAAGCATTATGATATATTTAGTTATAACATGTTGCAAAAACTCTCCTCATATCTATACTATAATCATTGCTGTTGTGATCATAACTTGAACACAGCACCTGGTAACTAGATTAGGCAGACATTTGCAATTATAATAATTATATCTGAATCATTGCGATGTTTGCAATTAATGATATTTCAATCGTCCCAATTACCTCAAGCGCTGCCCGAAAACCAAATGCTCTTTAGTTGTCCCCTGTCAGGGATCTCAATGTCCGAATTATAAAAAACTATGTTAAAACTTTTGAATTTTTAAAAACTTTGTCATTAAACCTTAGTAATTAGTTCATCAATAAATGTCTTAAAATCAAAATACAAACCTTAATTCAGTATTTGTGCATCAAGTTTAACTGCTAGGTGTTCCTGTTTTGGATATTTGGGGCGTGAGATCACGTGGTTAGCTACCTATGATAGTGGCAATCGCAACTTCTCATGTCTTTTCTTCAGAGGATTCGGCTTGTTAATAAAACCAAGAGGCTGCGATTGGTGATGATGTAGAGGATATCTCTATTGTGTGATTTTTTTATCTGCTTTATCCAACAAGCTGAAATCGAGTACTAGTATATATTCGCGAGGCTTTAGAATCTTTTGCAATTTTAGAAACTAGAAAAGCAGAGTTAGTGCTAAAAATATTTGTATAGTCTGTCCCAAAATATTTTTGCCGCATATTTTCTTAAATTATTCAATATTTAAAAATACCTCTTGGTTCAGACGAGGTTCATTCAATAGTATGAAAAAAATCCCAAGATTTCCCCTTTGAAACGCCCCCTCTAGCTTGTCGGGTATCAGTACACGGCTAAAAATAAAAAGTCTACGACGTTTTTCCATTGCCAAGGAGATGAAGACGCCCGGATGATAACGTTGAAAAATTGTGCGAGGTATTCCGAGTGTATTCCGAATGGAGAAAAGATGTCAACATTCCCCATTATAAATCACCGTAGGGAATCTGTTTTCGTTCCTGTGAATTTTTACGAGGGGAAAATGATAATGTGTGAATGAAGTTATCTTGGAAATTTTCCCTTTCATCGATTTTAATTGCACTTCAGTCACAGGTATGCGTATTTTTATCAAAAATCGTTCAAATATGCAGCATAAATATCTTGGGACAGACTATAGCATAAAATTAACAGTCTAATGAATAGAGGGATTGACCTTTGTCATTGAAGTGAATACTTTGTTTTTCTGTGTAGCCAGAGTAACGTACAACTGTTGTGTGTTCGATATACTTGTCACTGTCCATAACATTAAGGAGGTCACCAGATGATGTGCATGTACTACAGACACTGATTGGTTTCCAATCTCTTAGTCTGATCACTGTCTGTATCTGTGTATTCTTCACTATGTTCACAAATCCATCATTGTAATCAGTGTAAAGTAGATCCCCACTCCTTGTCACTGCTGTGGCTGATGGTTTGTTCCCTACCTTGGATTGGACTGACTAATCTAGTTACTCTGCAGGCTGTAGGGTCTCATGGTCTGACTAAAATAACTTGTCCAGATTTCATCATCTTCATTTAGACAAGACAAACAGCACAATATATGCCCTGGGATTGTGTTTATTTCTGTAATGGTCCATGGTACATCAATGAGCGGTATGTCTAGGGGAGAGAACTCAGCACCGGGAGAATTCATTGAGTAACTATGTTCTTCTGTTTCACTTTTGATAGACACATCCGAGAGTGAACCAAAGTGTTTATGAATTTGGTTTTTTGTTTTTTTGGTTTTTTTTAGGGATAAAACTTCAAAGAGATTGTGATTATAAGAGGCAATTTTCTGAATTCAACATTCCTGGATTTGTAAGTAGAGACAAGGCTGGCATTATTGGAGTTCAGTAGCTTCTTCAGATGAGCGATATTCATTGCAATTTCAATCAAAGTACTGAAGTACTGAAAGCCGGGCTCTTTTGGTGTGTTTTTGTGCATATTGTGTAGTAAAGACTGAAAATATCTCTCTCTCTCTCTCTCTCTCTCTCTCTCTCTCTCTCTCTCTCTCTCTCTCTCTCTCTCTCTCATGCTTTTAATGCCGGCAAAGCATCAGAGAGCGACCAAATTTTGTAAGCGGCTATAAACAAAAAATATGTCTGTCTAGTAGAAGTTAAAAAGTTCAACAGTTGCTGCCTTGAATTTTTCAACAAGCATTATATATTCAATCCCCGTTTCTTCATCGCGCAGCAAAGTAGTTCATGGAAATTCATGCGCATTATATGTGTCCAAAATGCATAGTAGTAATGTTTTAAAAACACGTTATTAATAAGAAAACTAAGAAAGATAGACAATTCATTCCGAATTTAAAGAAAAGAAACAAAATGCCAACACTTTTGACAAAACTTGGCTCTTTGTGTAACTATTTGGTATAGCAGAAGCTTTACCTTGACGCTGTTTGGTTTTTTGTTTACTTGTGCTATTTATAGTAACATTGGCGATTTGCCTGCCTATAGCCAGGACTTTCAGCAGAGCCCGGCTAAAAATGGTGCATGTTCTTTCTTCTTCCTTTTTCTTTAGAGGAGCCATGTATTTGGCTTCTATTTCTACAAGTCAGATTTCATTTTCCTTATAATGGTGTCTATTTCTCTGTGTAAGTGTTCTCCATTCAGATATACATTTTGAACTGGTATGTTAGCAGCAATCTCTTGATATTTTGAAGAAGGAGATTTCTCTAAATCTTGTAAATCTTTTTTTAAGACATGGTTCTTGCTTTCTTAACTTTCCAAAATGTCCATGTACATCATGAGTTTGGTGTTCCTCAAAGGAATCACAAAGTACACAAATAGAAATGCCTCATTTTTCACATAAACGTTCACATATTTTTGGAATGTTTTGGACATTTAGTTGTAGGTCCTCATTCTTCAAAAGACGTTGTGCTCTGTGGATTCATCAATGAGGTGTTCTCCTACACATGTTTTACACAGATGTAAGTTACAAATGTCACAGTATATGTACATAGAAGGGACTGGGTCTCACAAAGATGACACAGTAACATATTCCGGCCACTACGCCGTTTGTCCATGGTCAGACACCTTGAAGTTAGTAAGTGAAGGAGATCCTGGATAAAAAGTTACAATACATGTTCTATTAAAATTCGCCGATGATTATGTATATCTTGATTTTATTTACCTTATAAATTTACTGAACTAAATATGAATATTAAAATAATGGTGTGGTACATGTACATATACATGTAATGTACATGGATAATGTATATAATATGAATACTGTACATCCGCAACATATTATAGTTCTTTAAACAAAACGAAAAGAATGTACCCATATTCATTTAAAGCTCCAGAGATTTTCAAATTATGTGCTTCATATCCTGGTGAGCTACAATTCTCCATATAGGGTGTCTAATGAAGATAGCAGTCACTACCCTGGTAAAGGTCAGTGGACGTAAACAACTCAAGCAACAGATGTAGAGCTTTGTTCTTGAGGGCAAAGCCCGCTCAACTTTACGTAAACAATTCCTACCAACCAGGTATTGTCACAAACCAAAGACATTATAAAGGGAACTGTTTACGGCATCAGACATAAAAGCATTGAAAACATTAAACTCTTTTATTTAAAACATCCAGGAGCAAGTCTGCTGTCAAGCCTTAACTATTTTAGTATTTATTATTACTCTTAGCGAAATGAATACCAATGAAAGTCTGTATTCTACATGATCATCAACTTTATCTATCACTTTTTGTATTACACCTATTTTTTCCTTATTTATGTTTATTGACGCATGTATTTCTTTGTTGTATAGTAATAATTATAATATATATGATTTATTAGACTGTTGATATAACTATTTAACGTAAATATGTGTATGTTCCTGATTTACCATTGAATGTTAATGGTTTGAGAGAATAAATTGAATTGAATGAATCAATAGAGTTTGGATTATTCAACCGTATTAATAAAAGTTAATAAATAAAGAATTAACTTTGCTGAACTGCGTATTTTATTATAAAAATATAAATGCATTGTCATTGTAACAATATAAAAAAAAATTGAGGAATAATTGTACAAATTCAAACTTCATTTTTCGTCATAACTCATGTAAATTCATTAATAAAACACAATCGTTCTATAAACATTCTCCAATCAATTATAAATTATATCACTAATCTTATTCATCACTTATACAATCAACTGAGTATGTGAACATTGATAAACAAACATAATAAATCAAAAAATCTTAGAAAAAATAAACCTACTGTAAATCAGATCACTTGACTATGATAAAAATACGATCATAAAATTAAAACAATAAAATAACAATAAAAAAATCTGTACATCATGGAATGGAGAACTTACAGTCTATATCTCACCACTTAACCAAGAACTTACAGTCTATATCTCACCACTTAACCTAGAGAACTTACAGTTTAGATCTCAACACTTAACCTGGAGAACTTACAGTCTATATCTCACCACTTAACCAAGCGTTCTTGATGCAGATTACACTGACTGTTTGTCTTATTTACAGGGCAGTGAAGTAGATTCAGATCACAGAGAGTTTGGACAACGTAAAAACACAAACACGATGAGATCAAAGAAAATATAACTGTTATAACAATGATTTGAACAAACACATGAATTGAAATACTACCCCCTCCCACATCATTACAATAGTGCTTTGAATTTAACAGTCATTTTGCAATACAAAAAAATATCCAGCTACAGGAAAACTGAAATTTTTATCATTTTTTTTCATTTATGCTTTTTTTGGCACTAAGCTCACTTTAAATCTGAAGGTCTCTGTAAGGGAAAGAGACAGATGATAACAGATACTAGTATTTATAAGTCAGCGTATGAATTTCATGAGCGAATATTAGCTGTAATGAAATGGAATGGTGAACTTCCTTGGTGTAGGCTGCCTTTGTAAGGAAATGTTTGGACTAGAGGAGTTACATAGTGGTTATGAACTGTTGCTCAGGGAACTCAATATGACTTCGTTCATGTCTAAGAAACTCTGTAACAGTTTAACACTGTCTCTCAAGATGATATAGTCGCGCATGTACCTCATGGTCCGGTCGAACATATTGCGCATGCTCTCAGGAACAATGTCACGTGATTCGTATTCGATGGTGGCGCCACTGATGATGATAGCGTTGTGCACCTCACACAGAAGTCGGTAGATATGTTCCTCGTTCTCGCTGAATGTCGACAGCCAGCTTCCGTGTTCAAACGTCACCTCATCTTTTCGGATGGCCTCTAGGAACGCCGCAACGACCGAAAGATCTCGATAGGTTCTAACATATGCCAGGGTTACCTACGAAAAAAACCCATATATCTATAGTTAATTGTTCGTGACTAATTATGGATATGTTCATTTGAAGCACATGATGCAATTGAACGATGAGCTGACATACTCAGACCATTGTGACTCACACGATTTTCACGTGGAAAAAGCATATTAGATATATCAATGAAATGTTTTGGAGGAGAAGAAAGATTTATTGATATCATAAAAACAAACCATAATCATACCAATGTCCATTCATTTCAATACTTTATTTAGGGAAAATAAGAATTAACGTTGAGAGAGAGAGAGAGAGAGAGAGAGAGAGAGAGAGAGAGAGAGAGAGAGAGAAGGGGCACCGAGTGATAAACAAATAAGATAGACCTACATTTTTCTTGTAGATTTCCAGATCCTGGTCAGTGATGGTGGTTTGTGGGAAGTTCTCTATGTGGTGTGACTCCACGTATACCTCTAGTGACGGACTTCGTATCCGCTCCTCTGACTGCAAACATTGACAATTCAATACATTAAAAAGGGAAGAGGCATTCAAGTATATATGAGTGTTGATTAGATGTCACTTTGATCTATGTTTAATTCTTAATTGAATATGTTATTTGTTCATTCATTTATTTATTCAATAATTCATTATTTTTTTTATTTATTTATGCTGTGTATTGAATTTGTTTTTGAGGAAGTAGTGCCCCTTGCTGGTTCCATAATACACTGGGTCTGATAACCAATTAAGCAAATATTGTTATAGCCGTAAGTGGTCGCCGATAATAAAACAGGCTAAAAATAAACAACAGATCGAGAACGGTTCTGAAAGTATTTCCCATATTTTGTTTCGATCGATATGTATCGGATGAAGATATCAAAATAAAAATAAACGTGTCTACATATTAAGCAAGAATTAGACCCCAATCACTTGACTTTATAGTACTGTTTCTTAGGTTCGTAATTCAATATCGTAATAAGAAACAAACTTTACTCTCCTATTTGCAAAATAGGGGATATATTTTTTTTTCCTTACGAGAAAAATAAATAACGCTTTAGCTAGGTGCCTGTGCATAAGACGTGTATTTTTAATTAATATGAATTCACCAAAAGCCAAAAATTACATCCTTTCGTGAATGAAAAAAATGTTTTAACAGTTTATGAATCTATGACAGAAAAACGACCCACTTACCATCTTTGTCTGCAGATTGTTTGCTATATCCTTAGCGGCCAACAGTTTTTCTTCTATTCTCTGAATTTTTTCGAACTCCGAAACATCAGGAAATGTGAAATCTCCTAAACTGAAATTCCTCGTTGCGTTGCAGGGGTTGGTCCATCTAGCGGGGGCATCAGGCGAGAACAGAGGGGCCGCCCCAGCAGTATTGTTTTCTGTTAACGAAATTTTGAATAAATTTCTCTCTTTACAACCATTTATCAATTAAAATTATTGCTAGAAAAAATTCACTCGCTCTAGCTTATACGTATCACCAAAATTATCAAACAAATGGATGGTTATTGCATTCACAATGTCATAAATCCTCTTTGTTTAACGACCTTACTACAATTATTTGTGATTTACCCAATTCACGAGTGATTTTCAAGCAAAAACTTTTAATTGACGAATTAATTAATTAAATAATGCATTTGATTTATGCACATTGCCTTTTTTAAAAGAAAAATCAAATGAATTAAGCGTGCATGCTTAAAATGAAATACTGAAACATACTGTTTCGGCTATGATCGGTCAGTAGAAGGGTTAGTGCTATACCTAAAGTCAAAATGGCGAACAGAATTAGTACAACGGTGTGACTGCGCTTCATTTCGATTCTCTTGTTCATATTGCTCACTAGCATTTGATGCCATTTTTGCTGGTAGTTATAGTTTTATAGTTTCTTTACTTTGGAATATCGTCAATTTTGATTTCAGTTTTGAACTTGGAGGTAAAATGATGTAGCTTTTGCTCACAGACCAATGATCGCAGTCTGAAAAGTTTTGCAGTTTATTATTAGCATGCGACAAAAACCGATTCTATTTTTAGAGTGCATATCCTCCACATAATGCAATACGAAACAGTTATATCAGCTTGTTAAAGACTGTGTATAGAAATCTTGAAATAGAATTAAAACAACAATTAAGAATTATTCTTAAGTTTAACAACTTTGGATGCATTAAATTGATTGGTAAGAGCGCATATCCCTCTTATTCATGCATACACGCACACGTGTACAAAACTCTCTCTCTCTCTCTCTCTCTCTCTCTCTCTCTCTCTCTCTCTCTGCATATTTGCAGACAACACTAATGAAAATGTGCCTACGCCCCTAAACTCAATATTGTTTGTTTACAAGGTTCATTAGTGTCACTATATATATAGACATTTTTTTTGAGTGGTTAATTATGATCATGCAGTGTTAGGTTGACAAGGAATGCTGTAGATCAAACTGTTAAATATTGTCAGGGAGAGGACAAGGAGGAGTCCCTGCTTTTCAATATCATTTTTAAATATTAATCACTTCAAATATATTAAATAGCAAATCTAATTTAATTATTTACATGATTACTTTACATGATCATTTACAATCTAAACGACTGATATTATGAAAAGGTGGTTGAGCAACACATAACGTATATAATTCATTGACCCCCTCCAACCCACCTTATCCAAGCCGTACATAATTTATTGACCCCCACCCCACCCTATCTAAGCCGTACATAATTTATTGACCCCCACCCCACCCTCTCTAAGCCTTACATAATCCATTGACCCCCCCTCCCCTTCCATCAAGCATGTTACGACAGTGTTGGTACTTTCAAACTCCGGATTCGAAAATAACATTGTAATTACAGTAATCATTGCACTGATCCAGTAATAATTGTATGACAGTGTAAATATAGATGAGTTGATATATCTATAAACTACATTTTTATCCAATGATATTTTGGATGCAGACAGGGATGTTGACAAGTAGCACTAGGACATCGTTTAAGCTACCGTAAGAGGACTTGAATCGGCGACATCCCTTGCTTATCCTTGTATCCTTGATTGTACGACCATGCATCACCAAAATACCGGCCCGCTGTTTATATTCATACATGCATTGCATGCTCGGATCCAGACGTTTTCCCATGGGTCAGAGAAATAATTTTTCTTTTCGGGCGGAGGATGGTGGGGGGGGGGGGGGGGGTTCAATGTCTATTAATTTACTACATGAATTAATTACGTTTGAATCCTCCTTGGAGTGGGATGGGATCCAGAGCCCTGAACAATCCCCCTTTTCCCCCTATAGGTCCTTGCATGCATACTGATTATTTCATGAATGCATGGTTCACATGAATATTCGTTTATGAAAGCGGCATTTGCTACCAAGATAATATGAGTATATGAATTACCTTTACTCCATTTTTTCAAATATCATTTTTTTTTTGGGGGGGGGGGGGGTTATTCTCTGATTTTTGTTTTAGATGGGGCAGATTCATAGTGGGGTTTTAATATTCTACGTTTTATCAATGTTTATTTGATTCGTGTACATAACTTAGGTTTATATATCGTACTTAAGGAGATATATATGGACAGAGAAGTGTTAACGTTCTGTAGACCCTTTTTACTGAAACTGATAACTTCATTAGAGTTTTATTTTATAAGTGTTCATGTTAATGTTAAAAAACAAAAATAAACGCGTCAGAGTTGGTATTCATAGATCCAAGTCTTGCAGCTTTGATACCGGGTCCGCTTATTAATCGTAAATATATTTATATTTATAAAGCACGCAACGTGCATCCAAATGTCGCTCGATCTTTTTTTTTTGACAAAATATTCTTCGATTGTATCGGATAAAAATTGATTGGTAAACGTTGGGAAAATAAATGATTGAGAGTTTCACTCGATGGTAATTACCGCGGCTAGCTCCCGTCCCTTAAGACATCGGAGGGAGAGAAAATTTCCAAGGAACGCGATTGGCTAACGCATGCCCTCCCCCCTTCTCCCCTTCCACGGGTTGATATTTTATTTTATAGTCAGTTTCACAATTGTTTCACTATCGGAAGTACCTCGGTTACTGTCAATACATGATATGAGAAATTCAAGGCACTCTACTTTCGTTTTGTATCATTGAAAAGGATTATATTTTCTGAAAACGTCCGTCCTCTGTAATAACTAGTATGAGTCAGAGGAATGTACCCCAAGGCCAAATATTGCACGTGGGCTGCGATTGAGGGTTAAATCTCTTCTAATGTTATTATTGACAACAATCGTAAAAAAATATGAAAATGTATGAATGCGCACAAAAATACTGATATAAAAAATCCCCACCCGAACCACCCGTAAATTGTTCACAATGCATCCCCATGCATCCATTGGGACTCTTTATGGAGTTTCCGTTCACACAGAATACTTGCAAAAATATATAACTGGTTGTAAAAATAAGGCTGCCGTTTCTGTCAATTATTTTACGACGTCACAGATTATGTGTGTACATGTAATTAAATTGGATTCTTCATAATACATCCAACCAATATCCTTATGAATAAAAAAATGCAGTTATATCAATAAAATAACATAACACCAAAAAACAATTTATTAAAGAAAAATAAGAATGTAGTTCTTCGTTACCTTAAATGACGTGATAAACAATGTAATCAACTTTTGTTCAACATCAATTTTATTATTTTTATGTTCCATATGCTAAAAAATAATTGAACTGCATTATAAAATATTTCATACCTATTTAAATGTATTTTTAGATAAATATTTCATTCACAGTTATGTATGTTAGCATTAGAAGAAACCTATAAATCTTCTCTTTAAAGGAAAGATTAAATCGTTTATACACAGGGCTAAAGATTAATGCTGATGCAGACCATTTCACCCAAAACTGATAATTTTAATTAATTTTTAAAAACATACAATCTTTGATGATACATGTATATCTAAAATTAATGCTATCAATAACGCAAATAAGCTTGACAATTTTTTCAATTTTTTTTTTATCTCGCATGAAAATTAAATATAGGACATATTTTCAAAAGGTTTTCTGAAAGAGGGTGGCGAGACACGTACATGTATTATAAGCATGGGTATTCATATGAAACCGATCACTTTGACAGAAGAGTCTATTTTGAGTTGTTTGGGAGAGAGAATAGAAATTAAAAATAGAATAATCAGGTTTCCAAGTAGGAACAGATATAGCTGCACAAGCCACTGATACAATCACTACTTAACTGAAATATAACAACAGTATAATGCTTAAATAGATATCAAGCTTACGACGGCTGCCTTTTATTTTATTTGATTCATAGACCGATATAACTAACTTGAAATAAATATACCGTTGTAAATAGAAAATAATTGAAAATGCTTTAAAACTCTTACATTCGTCGCAAAAAAAATTCCTTTTGCTGTTCCTGGAGATAGCAGGGTCGGGGATATTGTCAGTATGTTACCTAAGCTAGCCCTTGGTTATGTACCCCGGCCCCCGCCCCCACCCCCGCCCCCACCCCCGCCCCCTACCAATTTACTGGTATGCTATAGCCATGCTCAAATGGATTATTCTATACTTTATCGAAGTCATCTTTGATATTGTCTGCATTCGCTGTATTCTACTTTCCTTTTTGAATATATATATATATATATATATATATATATATATATATATATATATATATATATATATATATATGCTAGATCGATTGTATTTTCTAAAAATGAATCCTCTATTGAGATAAATACAAATGAGATGTACATGTACATAAACTACTTTTATGACTACATATTATATGCACATTGTTCATATGTTTTGACATACTGATGTACATTTGCCCGGCTGTTACAAGTTCATGTATACATGTGTATGGACTATTTATATATGTAGAATCTCTCTTTTAGACATTTCTATTTAATATCTGTAATCTTATTGGTTCACTTTGTCAGTTGACAATGGTTATATTTTTTAAAAAAAAATTGAGTATAACTATTGTACTAATGTATTTTTTGATCTATGAATTCCTATATTCATAATAAAGAGAACATTCCAAAATAAAATGAAATTCATCTTCAACATCCAAATGAAAACAAATGCTGTATCCTCAGAGGCTCTCTGGTAGTATTCTTGATTTAGCGATCATCAATTGTAGACAAAAAGCCGTTCATGATTTATACATTTTTATAATTTTACTTATCACACACTAATCATATAAACTATATGTATAATGATCAATAATGCATACTGTAGATTTAGTATACATTTACATATGTGTGTTAGTTTATTCTTCATTTTTTTTTTGACGATGCATTTGAAATGTTATCTTGTTTTGGGAAAGGGGGTGATCAAATTTTCATTTGGAGATGTTCAAAGGGGGATTTCAAAGTGGGACTTTGTATAATATGTATTATATAATACTTCATAAACACATCACATTACATCATCATGAATTTCTATATTTCATGAAAGTCTATATTCTGCATATACCGGAAAAAAAGTGAAAATTAAAAATAGACTAAATAAAAATAAAATAACAATGGTAAAGAGATGTGCGAGTCACTAAAATAAAAGCCAATCAAAGAAGGGGACAGTCCAGTCTTCGGAACGTGTGTCCGATCTACAAATATTAATACTGAGTAGATAAAAATAGACTCAGTGTCAATATGACCTGGTCACATACGACAGAATAATTTATGACAATGGTAATATGTCACCTGAGTGACTTAGGTGACCAAAAATATACAAGACCAATGTGATTCAATTCGATTTTAAAACAACTGTAGTGTTTGCAGTTTCTTTCAGTCATTTTATGATAAAATAAAGATTACAGATGTTGGATAATAATAGAGTAAAATCACAAAATAGCAACCACCAAAAAAATTATCGTCTAAAATTAAATATTCTTCGTTGACTTAAATTACCTGAATTATAAATTTTAGTATAATATTCCTTTTTTCTCATTTTATATCTATTGACATACGATTTTGAAAGTGAACGTTGTTAAAAGCTATGTTTGCCCGCATTAAGATTGACTTAACCTTTTCTATGAAGAAATATCATTTAATTTGTCGCTATATATGCTTACATAAATCTATCACCTTTTTTTCTCAAATTATTCCACATGCAAATGAATATAATTATTAAAGGCCAAATTAATAAAACAAAAAATAGAGAAACAAAAAAAATAAAAAAAATAAAATGATAATCGCCTGACAGCATATAATTATTTAACCAAACAGTAAAAAATGAGCAGTCCTTGATGGCGTATCTAGAATTAATTTTACTAAAGAAGCACAAAAGCTGAATCTTTTATTTTAAAATTTGTATTTTCACATGGAAAATTTTCAAAGAAGAAGACTTATATACACAATGCCTATTATTTAATCCATTTTTGTTCGCTTAAATATTATTTAAATTAAATTAGATCTTTAAAGGGTTTTTGTAAAAGTTGGTAGTCTATGACTAATAACAATGCCAATTATCTGCAACCAATCGCTTTGACAGAAGAGTCTATTTTGGGTTGTTCGGGAGAGAGTAGAAATTAAGAATAGAATAACCAGGTTTCCAAGTAGAAATATATGGTCACTGACAGAATCACTTATTATTATCTTATGCGGACAGTTTGGATTTTCCAAATGTTTGTCTTGCTAGCCGATAAAGCGTGGCTGCCATTTTTCTTTATTTTCGTCAAATATTGATATATATACACATATGTACATGTACATGCAACTAGAAATCAATGTAAGACTCATAAATCGTTCGTAAATAACAAATAATTAATTTTAAAAACGCAGTTCTTACACTTCGTCACAAAAAATTCTGAACCTTAAACTTTAGCTTCAGTGCCTGTGTATACCAGGGTAAAGAACGTTGTTAGCATGGCATCCAAGCTTTTGTCTACACCACCCCCACCAACCCACTTTTATTCCACATGTTATGTCATTTTTTCATCCATATTGCCTTATTCGTAGTACTTTCCTTTTAAATCTATGAGACAGGTTATATTTTCTATAAACGGGCTTGCTCCAGCTGAGATCCAAGTGAGATATTAAATGGATTATTTTATAAGGCGAAACTTATAATAACATATATAAAATTTTAACACTCTATGTTGTATTCCTATAAATATTACAGCGTGAATGCGTTTATTTAACTTTTCTGAAGTATGATTTTATTTGATTGTTCAGATGGATTTAAACGTTTTATTTAAAAAAATGTCGTTTTTCTTTTATTAAGATGGTAAACTCTATTTTGCTTTTATTTTTTTTCTATAAGTTACTAAGACGATCAAGAATGTGTACTATAAAGAATTAGTACATGTTTACAGAATAGTGTTAGTTTATTTTTATTTTTTTTTAACAATGCATAGATTTGGAATTGGAATAACTAGTTTGTTTCCGAAAGGGGTAAGGTCACCTAGGAGTCTTCATGTTTTTAATTATTTGGGGATGTTCAAAGGTGGATTTTGAAAATGGACTTTGTAATATATCTATATACATTACATAACATAATTACTGAAACCGATCACTTCAGCAAATTTTTTGTATTTTGCATGCTTATGCAGAAGGAACTGAAGAATTAAAAATAGAATTATCAACGTTCCAAGACTTTGGTATAGAAATGTGCTAGTCACTAAAATAAAAGCCAATCAAAGAAGGAGACAGTCCAATACTTTGGGACGTGTGTCCCATCTACAAATATCAATGCCGAGTATATAAAAATAGACCGGGTGTCAATATGACCTGGTCACCTACGACAAAGAGGCTTATAAAACACCCACAGTGCAAATTTTCCTTTATCGTCGAATGTTTGGTTAAAACCTGACCTAAATAGCATTTAAGATATCTGAATGGACAGACCCTTTTAAACTAATTTTTTAGATATATAATTATTAAAAAACCTCTATATGGCAATATGTCACCTGAATGACCTAGGTGACCTAGAAATATATATGTGGTTCAATTCTGTGTACAAAAATGATTTTAAAATATCTCGATATAGAATAATAGTGAATTTTATCTAATTGTACAATTATTAACCTAAACGTTCTCTGCGAGTAAAACATCTATGTATACATGATGCTATTAATTTTTACGATATTGTCGATTTTTAAAAATATATTCCACACCTAAATGAGTATTTTCATTAAAAACAAATAAAAATTAAACATAAGTTTATACATATATATAAGAGAAACATAAGTAATTTAAACAATTATCGTCTGGCAAGCCAATGATAAAAAAATAAAAATGAGGAATCTTAAGCTTTGAGGGGAATTTAGAATTAATATAATCATCTAAGAAACATAAAAGCTCACATGGAAAGTGAATATTCAAATTATAAACTTATAATTGTAGGCAATGCCTATTGTCCAGTTCATTTCTGGTTTTTTTATTTTGTTTGTTTGTTTGTTTTGTTTTATTGGTACAAAATAGTGTTTGAATTTATAAAGATTAAATATTCACAGGTTTAGATTTTTCAAGGTGGTGTTGAGCGTTCTTTGACTGTGTTTATACATAGAGTGTTGGTGGTCTGAAACCAATCATCTTGACAGAAGACTCTATTTTTGGGTTATTCAGGAGAGAGTAAAAATAGAATGGTCAGATTTCCAAGTCGGAATAAATAGCTAATGCTGTACATGTCACTTATATAATTACTAATTAACTGACGTGAAGAGTTCAGATTTTCCAATATTTGTCTAGCTTTAGACAGCCAACAACAAGCTCATTAAAAGTGCAATTTTCATTTTCGTCAAATAGCGGTCTATCTATCTATAAATATATATACAATGTGTATATATATATATATATAAAAGACCGATATACATGTAACTAGAAACCTTCGTACAGACAGTTAATAGAAAATAGTCGAACAAGATATAATTCATATATATAAATTTCGTCCCAAAAAAAATTCCAAACATTCTAGCTCGTTCCCATGGAAATATATCAGGATGAGGACAGTTGTTGGAATGTTATCTAAGCTCAACGTACACCACCACCACCCACCCCCCTCCCCATATTTACAGCACGTTTTTCATAATAATCACCTCTGATATTGCCTGAATTCCTGGTACTCTACTTTCTTTTTGAATCAATAAGAATTATATTTTCTAAAAACGGGCCTGCTCCTGAGATACAAATAAGAGATATATATATATATATATATATATATATATATATATATATATATATATATATATATATATATATATATATATATATATATATATATATATATATATATATATATAAAGATCACGAATTGTATTAGGGTGAAATTAACTCATTTAATTTAGTTAAGTATCCAAATATTTATAAACTTTTATGTTGTATTCCTGTATTCCTGTTAATGCTTTTATTATTTATTATAACTTTTCTGAAGTATGATTCCACAGTGATTGTTCAGACGGTATAATACGTTTATAAAATTATTATTTCTACACGTATATTTCTGTACCTGTTCTTACCATTTAGATTGGAAATCTATATTTTGTTCATAGAAGATGGTTTAGGTGTTTAGAACTTGATGCTTATTAATAATGCATAATAAATTATCTAATGAAATATGTCAAGAATGGTCAAATTTACAAACATAATTTTCATTTTTGTCTTTGCAGCAGGTGAAAAAGCTATTAAAGACTTATAGTGCATTAAACAATTTTTCTTACCATACACAAGAATTAATAGGTTGGTCAAGAATGTGTATTATAGATTAAGTTTAGATTTACTTTACATATTCGTGATTGTTTATTTCTCATTGCAACATAGCATATTTTCGGACAATGGATCTGGAATACTAAGATTGTTTACCGCTGGATCGGGGGGGGGGGGGGGTGTCATATAAAGGTCTTTAAATTTTTATGTCGGGATGTTCAAAGAGGGGTTTTTTGAATGGGCTCTGTAAAAATATATACGTTATACATGCGCTTATAATTATTACTGAAACAAATCACATCAGCGAAATTTCTGTATTTTGCATGCTTATGCAGGAGAAAGTGAAAAATCAAAAATAGAATTATCAAAGTTCCAAGACATGGATATAGACATGCATGTGCTAGTCACTAAAATAAAAGCCAATCAAAGAAGGAGACAGTCCAATACTTTGGGACGTGTGTCCCATCTACAAATATCAATGCTGAGTAGGCAAAAATAGATTATTATTAATTTAATTATCTGGTCACATACAACAACGAAGCTTATTTCACCTACAATGTAGGTTTTCCTTTCTCGTCGAATGTTTGGTTAAAACCTAAACTTATTTTATTTTTAGATATTTAAACGGTCAGAAACTGACAGTGTGTAATTAATTTGAAATAAATAATTGAAACAAAAGCTGGTATTCTTACAGATCGTCGCAGGAAATTCCAAAGACACCGACTCCCCGTCCCGGAAGATTTAAGGGCAGAGAAGTATTTCCCAGTGACTCGATTGGTTATAACCACGCCGCGGGGTCAGCCCCACCCCTTCGTTCTGCCTTCTTTGTTCGGTGTCATGTTTCTATCGGAACCACCTCTTAGGTACTTTACTGTATAGGGTATAGGGCTTGGCAATTTCACGGTACTCTATTTTCGATTCAATGTTTTCTGAAAAAGGGGCTTCATATATATCTTATCTATACTTGCATGATTTGAATGAATCGTGGATTTACAATTCAATCATCAAAATCTGTTATTAGTTTATATGCAATTTGAAAAACATAAAAGTATATGTTATCTCAATTCCTACTCGAAAATAATATATTTACATCTATCAATATGTACTGCACCTCCGAGGCAAAGCAGATATGAAAACATACATATAGGCGCGGATTTACGAATTTTACCCATTGAGGAGGAGGGGAAGATAATGTTTTTATCTAGGCCTACATTTTATTTTATAGCAGCTTTATCATTTTAATTCATGATGTCCGGATTTTTCCGGGGGGGGGGGGGGGGGGGGTCCATCCCCTCCCTGACACCCCCTCAACCCGCCCGTGGGTATCTATCGATAAAGTGTATATCAGCGGCAGTGATTGACTCTTAGATTATGTATTGAAAAACACATACACGCCAAAAAAGAAGGATCAATTTTTTTTAATACATTTTTTATTACATGGACATAATACTTTTTTCACTATATATATAACCGTACGGTTATCCGTGCCAAGGATCCGTTGCATCTCATCCTGGGGGGGGGGGGGGGGGGGGGGAGGGGGTGTGAACAGAAGGATCTTGATTTTTATTTATATAGAGCTGTAGGGATTTTTCTTAAGACAGCGTCGGCTATGAAAGTTGGTAACGTTTAGAAACCGATAAGTTTTACTGGGAGAAAGTGGAAATCAAAATAAGAGTCATCAAAGTTACATTAAATTCACGATCTTATGTACGTGTATCTTTCATATATATAGTAACCAATCAATGGAGGAGATGTAAAGGTCAAGTTGTCACAATAATAACGTGAACGTTCGATCTATAAAATGTTCTTTTTTTTAAAAAAAAAAAAAAATTAAGCTGACTATCGATACATGTAAGTACCACACGCTGGTCTTACTCTACATGGTTTGTGAGTCAACTTACGCAAAGCAAATTTTTTTCATTTCTCCGACAAACATTTGTTTAATTAATTCTATTCAAAATCATATTTTCATTATTATAAGTCTCGGTTGTATGAAAATTAATGATTGCAAAACTAATCTGATATTTTAACTTTTACAGATCGTTGCATGAAATTTCGAGTTTACTAGATCGCGTCCCTTGAGATAAAGGGGCGAAAAAACGCGACCCCTCCCCCTCCCCGCCACCTTTTCTTTTCTTCTCTTTTCCAACCCTATAGTCTGTTTCATAATTGGTGCTTCGATCGAAATGAACTCGGCTATATTACATGTATGTCAACATCGATACCCTTACTTTCGTTTTGGATATTCAAAACAAACTATATTTTCTGAAAACGAAACTACCCCAAGACTAGATTTTCAAGGTGGGTCGAAATTGAGGGTAAAGCTTCTTGCAACTTATATTATAGCGTTGCACCCCTCATCAACCGGAAAAAAATATATTGTCAAATTGGATTTAGCCTACCGATGACGGATATATATATATATATATATATATATATATATATATATATATATATATATATATATATATATATATATATATATATATATATATATATATATATATATATATATATATATATATATATATACACACAAAATTTAATTTTAATTAAGACTTAACTCCTACGCTAATGTTCAAAGTTTCATTCTGAGGCACGATTCCGTCACAGCATTTTTTTCTTCTAAAAATTCGATTAAAAAAGATGAGCCATTTTCCCACTTGCAGTCCGCTTAATATACATTTGATGCGCTATTCTTCCCTTATTTTGATTAATGAACAAAAACATTATAAAATTAATACTAAAAAATTGATTGATATGTTCCGCATTCAACGGAACTGAAACCGGTATGAACATCGATATCAGGATGCAATTAATAAACAAAATTCATCTTCATTGCTTCTTCCGCAATTTTAAAAATATTTATTTATAAAATCCATACTTTTAATTTGCGTGGTTAATTGCATTTTTTTAAAGTTCCATTTGAAAATCGAACTTTCAATTATTAATCCAGAATATTTTTCAGGATTGAGCAGCGTATTGGAAGGCGCTCAAAATTGGGGAGGCGAATTGATAAGAATGTCTAGAAGTAAATGGAAAGTTGGGGCGTGAATTATAGAAATATACCAACTTACCACAGTTAATTGAGAACAATAAATAAGACAAAATACTATATATACATGCAGTTAAAAATCGAAATTGAAAAAAAAAAATTTTTGAAATAAAGAATTAATATATATTTGTTGATTTTTTTTACAAGAAAATTTTTTTCGTTCTCTAACTTGACAGAGTATAGCCCCCCCCCCTTTTTTTTTAATTTTTTTTTTTAATTTTAAGATTTTTATATAATACATGTTCTTCACTGTTTCATATTTGTCTCCGAAGACAAAAAAATTAAAATAGGTAATCTGAAATATGTTCTTGTGTATTGAAATAAAACACCCACTAAAATTAAAATCAGTTTTGTCCTTGGTTATAAATAATAAAAAAGTGCACTATTCGACAACCGAGATCCTGTATATGACCTTACTTTTTCGGGATTTGAACGTTTTCTATTTGAATTCTACACGAAACACTACCTCACTTCCGGTAAATAATCCAATGGTTCGACATTATTTATGAACATGAAATGAGCCCGCAAGAATTCGAAGGCTCAATATAATCACAAATATTTAAGAAGATGATTTATCAGCTGTCATACAAACCGTAGATGCGTAAGTGTATGGTTCTTTTTAACATAATTCTTTAAATGTCAATTTCATGTAATTTACCTTGAAGAATTTTAAATATTTGCAGGCATTTTGGTACAGTTGACGAATTGTGAGTATATCCACTCGCTTCATACACCATAGTTCTCTTCTAGGAGATAAGCACACACTAATAGACAAGAACTTGTGATTTAAATTGCATAATATATTTTTACATACCTGATTTTGCAGTTTTACTGTTCTCGCCGAATACCATTGTTCACATCTATTGCATATCAATTATCATACACAGGCATACTGGCGTGCGACCAATTCTCGTAATATGTTTTACGGTGTGACCGTTGGGGCGAGCGCAGAAGGAACCACACATCTGTAATCATTGTTATATGCAACCCGTGGACTTGCCCTAACCAAAAAACTTTGGCTTTGTCTCGAAAACTTTTACCACCGCAAGGAACCCGAAATTATCAAACTTTTATTCCAATGGCCCCTTCCTAGTCTTATACACTTAAACAAACTACCACTGAGCCTTAGTAAAATGTTAAACAGACTTACATTGCATTAAAATATTTTGATAAACACAACGCCGTTTTTTTATGTAGATACAATTATGTTTTATCTTTTCTTTACCTTTTAATAATGATCATTAAAATCAGTAAAAATAAATTGTGTTTGTTATTTCTCATTTTGTTCCTTGTTGTAACCCGTGTTTTAATTATTTTCCTCAGTGACATTAATTTTGTTTTAAATCTTTTTAATTTTTGTACGCTGTATACGCGTTGTAGACATGTGCCCTCACCTTTCTTATAGTGTGTGATATCCAATATTATTTGACCACATATGCAACTATATAACAAATACATGTACCGGTAGATATTTTAACAGTTTAATTCTTCTCATTTATCTATTCATTACAAAATGACGTGGCTGCACGTAGATCTAATAATGATTAGACTTTTCTTTCTTAATAATTTTTTGTCACCTACCTAACGTATGCATATATGATTGGATCAATATGACAATAAATTTAGCATGGAACTTGCATGTGTATTTACTAAGCAAAAAAAAAATCATCAAAACAAAACTAATCAGCCAAAGAGTCACCGTTAACACTGATACTGAGTACTTCCTACATGATCCAGTACATATGCTTGATCCACCTCTAAATGTATCGCGGGAAATTAAAACGCGAGATCTTTGTGACGTCATAGTTAACATTCTTTTGCGCTTGACAGTTTTCGTAAATTGTCGGACAAATTCGGAGAAGGAAATGACGTCATATGTCAGCAAAAGTTCAGTTTTTTTACGTAAGCTTATGTGTTGTTTACTGTAATGTTTTAGAAGATTAAATGAAAATGATGTATGCGATGTAGAGGTAAGAATTTTCCGTAGAAACACTTTCTATTCCACCATGTTGCTATGCAACGCAAAGGATCACTGGGATAGTAGAACGTTTTCACGTGGCCTCATAAAATTTTCTTTGAACAATGTGCAGATTTCAACTCGAATTTCCTCCGTTCGTACACGTTGTCTATGGAGCTCGCTACGCGAGCGGCGCTTCGCGCCGCCTCGCTGCGCTCGCTATAATATGTTTTACGGTACTACCGTTCTGGCAAGCGCAGCAAGAATAACACATACCTTGCATCATTGTCATTTTATAGTTTTATTTAGGTATCAACGAACATCAAAGAATTTTTTGAGAGAGTATTGCTCTCCAATAAGTATGCCAAGGTACTTATTTTAATGGTTATAATACATACAGCGCAAGGTGTGTAATTTCCCACTTTTAAATTTAATGGTCTGACAATATGCAATATCTACATAATTTTTTAACCGTTTATTTTTTCATTTTATTCCTTTTTATCTATTTCAAAATGTCCTATTGTTTATTTCCTCCCTACTCATGCATGCACAATTAGCTTGAAAATGGATCGATATGACAGTAAAGTATGGCTCTTGCTAATATATATACATAAAATCTCTATATTAAAAAAAATTAAAAACAAACCATACGTCAATGAGGCAGGTATCGCAGTCTATACTGAAATAGCTAGTACACGCATTACAGATGTTTGATCCACCTCTAAATTTATCGCGGGAAATATAGCGCGAGTGCACTGTGACGTCATTCATGACTTTGTTCGTCTTTGTTTACGTTTCTCGACTCAATACGGAGGTATGGAAGCATGTAACAAATCTTTTGAGTCTCGCCAAAGCATATGCGATACTCAAAACGTGTCTTCAGACTTTAAGTCACTGTAAATTACGAGTTAAAAGTCAGCCATTTTTGGCATAGCACCACGGGTGAAAACATTAGAGAGCATTATGGGACGTAGACAACAAATTTTGTTTGATGAACTGTAGATTTAGCTCGTTCTTTTTCCCGCGCACACTGGTTCTTAGAGCTCGCTTCGCTCGCTATAATTTTATGTGTTGATAAATCGCACGCCAGTATGCCGGTGTATGATATGCAATAGACACTATAACAGGATAAGAGAAATAGCTAAATGACAGACCAGACCGGGATTCGAAACCATACCCCTTGAATCTCTAGGCAGGTGCTCTACTCACTCAGGCGCCAGGAATGAAACCATCTATTAAACCGTCATTATTTCTCTCATCCTGTAACATTTGGTACCATGGCATGATCAACCCCCTGGAACTGACAGGTTAACTCCTACCGGAGTAAAGAGCCTGGGATGATCTTTGAGGGAAAAGAATGTTACGGACAGACTGCATGCATGGTTTAAATGCTGGCGCCAGATAGCTCAGTGAGTGGGGCACCTGACTGGAGATTCTGGTTCAAATCCTGATCTGTACCATTATTAGTTATCATGCTTATTACAAACTAGAATCAGCTTCGCGTCGATTTTAAGTCTGTTAAAAATAATCTGCAGGGGAAAAACACATTTTTATACATTATAAACCTTTTTTAACATGCTTATGTAGTTTAGTCCACAAAATATCCATTTATTGAGTAAGGCATTTTGTTAAAATAAACGTTTGAATTTGCCTGCCATTTTGTCGGAAATCGCACTCGGAATGTCTCGGATTTTATCATTAACATGGCGACCATAAACAGCGAATTTTCAAACGTGATGATAAAAGTGGCAGCGATTTCGTTGCAAAAACAGTAAATGTGGAAATATGGGATGATAACAGAGCAACACTGTAGGTATTTGAGACCAATCATATGAAAATCTAGGCGAGATACAGTGCGATATAATTCTTTTATTTGCTATGAAGCGAGTGTTTGGGACGAATTCTATCGTTAAACCGGGTCATTTTAACGATAGAACATTCTATCTAATTACAAACCAAACAGGAAGGACATGCTTACATTTTAATATACAAACACACTTCATGTCAACTTCTACAGTAGTTCTCTGTTATGTGTTTGAAAACTTTCTGAGAATTTTTGCCAGGGCACATAAGAAATATATAGATTTAAATTAAATTTATAATAGCCAAGATACCTACTTATTTGATATCAAACCTCATAACGTGTGGTTAAAGGGATTTGGAATAAAATTTAGATCAAAATTGTATTTCTTATTTTTGATATAAAATGGTTGACTAACTTGCACATTTTGAATGATTGACCAAAATTTGAATGTTATAATTTATGCTTTAAGAGAGATACAGAGGTAAGAATTCATTGTTATGTAAACAAAGCTCGAGTCTTATATTTGTTTACAAAAATTGTAAAGTATGGAAATACCATTTCTTTGACAAAATAATTTGTAAGAAACAAGGCAAACTTGTTTAATGTGTTTATAAAATATATCATCAATAGGAGAAAGCAACATTTGATTGAAACTTATACCGATAAAACACATATGTAAACAATAACAAGGCACGATCTTTGTTTACAAAACAAAGAATTATAAACTCTGTAACTCGCTTGTAACTCAATATCTGACTTTCGAATTTTGATAAAGCATTAAAAATACCCTTAACCATTCTAAACATTAAAAATGGAGGGAAAAAAATGTAAAAAATTTTGAGCTCAAATCGCATCCAAGTTGCTTTAGTACTATCTGTGTGATAAACCTTTGCTTATAACAGTAAACACAGGTACAGGTAATTTCATCAAACATTTATGGCCACAGCCCCTTCTTTCAACATTTCTGTTACCTATTTTTCTTATATATTGCATATTTCTATTTCTACACACTTGCTATAAAACTATCACTTACTAGGTTTGCAACTGACTGACTATGGAAATATATCAGGTTGATCAATATCAGACGACTCGGCTTCGCCTCGCCATTTATGAGATTGATCCATCTTAGAGATTGATCAATCCGTCCAATATATATCTGTAGTCAGTCAGTAACAAACCTAATAAGTGTTTTGTTTTCCAGAGGACAAGCAAGTGAGATTTCATTCATAAGATGATCTTTGATAATCAATGTAAAAGTGGTTCTATATCTTGTCTAATTTTGCACATTTGAACTCTTCAAAATTCTCATTCTCACCTATCAAATAATCACTGCACTCTTGTTCACTTACACTGTTTTGCTTCTATTTCATTTTTTATTAAAACGCTTTTTTCCTTTCCACAGCAGAAGTCAATCTGAGCAAATCTTGACGCTGCCATTTTATTCTGCTCTATATACAACAACAATGTGACGTCCATACAAAGGACACATGCTCTAATTTAAAGTCATTACAAAGGGAAACTACTCCAAATATTTTAAGAACTTATGGAATGCTGTTTTTTGTATTTAATAACGATCTCCGATCCTCAGCAATGTTCAATAACTCTAAATTATCTGGATTTTTTTTTATTCGTACCATAAATCTGCCTTGTAGTAATGTATATAGACAAATTTAACTAGTCTTTTAGTGTTAATATAACAATGAGTTATTGAACTAAATGCTTGGTTTGATGGATCCACAGAGATCTACTACATATACACTTGGGTAAAGGTGTTCAAGCCACCGATGCACCGGCACAACTTTTTAAAAAACTTGTTCTCAACCTGTATTTATCCACCATGGGCAAATTTGCTATAACTTTGTAAGATGCATGGATACCAGACACTGAGACAATTAATCTATTTTTATTTCATTTCATTTATTAAGTTTAAAGGACAAATACCATTTTTAGCTCACCGAGACGAAGTCGGAGGAGCTTATGCTATACCCCCAGCGTCGGCGTCTGGACCTGGTTAAGGGTTTTGTTGCAGGTCCTGTATCTAAGTTATTACTTGTTCTATCTTCACCAGACTTGTGTGGAAGATGCATCTGGACCTACTTATGAACTTGCAAGACTTGGATGCTGAATCTGGGCCATGAATTTCAGATGCTGGAGGAGGTTAAGATTTTTAGAGCAGGTTAAAGTTTTTTGGTGCAGGTGCCCTCTGATGATTATATCTTAGTTATTACTGGTTTTAAATTCACCAAACTTGGTGCGTCTTATGATACTGATGCACCTGACAGGCTTGAATACTGAATCTGAGCCATAGGTTTCGGATGCTGGAGGAGGTTAAGGTTTTTTAAGAAGGTTTAATGTTTTGGAGCAGGTGCCCTCTGAATCTGAGCCATAGGTTTCGGATGCTGGAGGTTTTTTTTTTGGAACAGGTCATTTGTTTTAGATATAATATCTTGCATAGTTGACTTAACTTTAATATAAATGAATTGCAGAAGTAGCTTCAGATGCAGAGCCTGATTTCCATTTCCGACCGAATTTTTTTGACTTTTAGAAAAAAAATAAAATGCACTTTTCCAAATTTTTTTTACTGACCGACATAAATCAAAAGAAATACAGGTACAAAAAATAAAATAAAATGACAGGTGAAAAATATCAATAAAAACCACATAAATTGGTTTCATTCACGAAAAAAATACCTTAACTTTTACACTTTTGGTTTTAAAATTGATCGGGTTTGGAATACGGACTTCTCTATCACACGTGCCATGTTGTCTAACGGTGGTTTGTGTTTTATCATTTAAATGGCATACTTTCGCATATCTGTCATTTGCAAAAATGACATCTAACTGTCGTTTAAGACCTTGAAACAGTGTTGTCCAACACATACTGTGGGGCAAGCGGTGTCAGAAGTTCTTGAAAGTGAAAGAACACACGTATCATGTTTGCCAGGTTTTTTTTCTTTTTTTTTTTTCTCGACCTACCGACCCAATTTTTTAAATAAAAAATCCGTAATCCAATTAAAAAAAAAATTTCGCCCAAGGATGCTAAAAAATCTCCTACCTCACTCAAACCTGCTTGATAGATTTGTTTGTTGTTAAAAAATATAACATGATTCCTATGATATAGTATTGTATGATATGTCACACTATTGTTTTATATGATACAAAATTATATCATATATTATATTTTTTGAAATTATATGATACAAAATGATATTGTATTAATTTTTTTGTACATTATGATATGTACAATATTGTATCAAAATATTGTTATGTATAGTTTTGTATTCTATGATACAACATGTACAATATTATATAAATAGTGCCTGTTTGGGAGGGTAACAGTTGAAATTGATCCTCCCAAACAGGCACTATTTATATAATATTGTTGATTGTTATACTTTCATGTTAAATACTGAAATCTGATTGGTTAAGATCAGTTAATAATATTTTCTATTACCCTCAGCGTTAGCAACGCACTTAGCAACGGGTAACATTAAAAAATGTTACATGTGCGAAAATTATGCGCGTACGGTTCGCTGTAGAATTCACGTTATTCCTATATAAAAGCAGTAAAATTTTCTTAAAAATTAAGACATTCAGTATAACAAAATAAATAGTGCCTGTTTGGGAGGATAACAGTTGAAATTGACTCGAAAACCATTGTCAACCTCCGCTTCGCGTCGGTTGACAATGGTTTTCTCGGGGTGTCAATTTCAACTGTTACCCTCCCAAACAGGCACTATTTATATAATGTCATAATTTTTAAGAAAATTTTACTGCTTTTATATAGGAATAACGTGAATTCTATAGCGAACTGTACGCCCATAATTTTCGCACATGTAACATTTTTTAATGTTACCCGTTGCTAAGTGCGTTGCTAACGCTGAGGGTAATAGAATGGATTATGAACTGTGTCTTAACCAATCAGATTTCAGTATTTAATATGAAAGTATAACAATGTATTTAAAAATATGATTATTTTTAAAATGCTATTTATATGATATTGCAAAACATTGTATCATATGATACAATATTGTATAATATATATTGTATCATATAATACAATAATGAATAATATGATATCACCTAAAATTGTAGTATTTGATATTGTATGATATTATATTGTACAGTATCATATTATATGATACTGTATAATACAGTTGAACTTCGATGTCTCAAACACCGATATCTCAAATACAATAGATATGTCAAAGTGATTTATAAGTTCCAGCCACTTAATTTTTAAGTATTTTACCCTCAAATCTCGAATACTCGAATATCTCAAATGTTTTAAACAGTCTCATCTAGTTCGAGATAACGAAGTTTGACTATATTATATTGTATTATATAATATAAAACTACATCACATGATATTTTATTATGATATGTATACACTTATACAATTATATTGTATCATATGATACAATATCATATTATGTATCGAATATGATACATTTATTACAATATCATACAATGCAATATCATACTATATTATACAATATTATTACTTATTAGGTTAGTTACTGACTCACTACGGAAATATATTGGGTTGATCAATCTCATAGATGGCGAGGCGAAGCCGAGCCGTCTATGAGATTGATCAACCCAATATATTTCCGTAGTGAGTCAGTAACTAACCTAATAAGTGTTTTGTTTTCCCGAGGACTATCAAGCGACATATTTATTCACAAATAGCGATGATCTACGTAAAAACATGTACAAAATGCCTAATATCTCGTCCAATTTAACTCATTTAAACTCTTCAAAATTTTCAATCTCACCTTTCAAATACTCTTTCAAAATCTTTGCTTCACCCATGTTTACTTACAATGTTTTGTTGCTATTCATTTTTAAATGTTTTCTCCCTTTCCTCTGCAGAGATTTGAGCAAATTTCGACGCTGCCATTTTGTTCTGCTCCAGACAAAACAATGTGACGTCAATATTCTAAGGGCAACTACTCTTATTTTAAAGAATTTCAAAGGGAAACTACTCCAAATACTTTAAGAACTTACGGCATGCGGTTTATGTATAAAATACTATGAAATGTCGAAATGAGTAAGCGAAGCGTCGAGTAATGACGGCCATATTGCCTAATATTATTTCTCACAGAACAAATATAGAGATATATGAGGCAATCACGTGCTATGTTTAAACCAATGAAAATGTGACATTTCAGTCCGAAGGAAAACAAAATATCATATGTTACAATAGTGTAATGAATTTTGTGATATGATATTGTATCATATTATACTATATTATATCACATATTATATATAATGAATATATTGTTTAATTTGATCAAATACAATAATGTATTACATGATACAATGTCAAATTTTCCATCATTATTGATTACAGTATTTTATTGTATTATATGATTGCAAGTTTAATAGGTTGTCATATCATATTTTATATAATTGTTTTTATGAAAATTGTATCATATAATACCGTATGAAATGAACATATGATTATCATACAATTTTTTAACATATGATTATATTTTCTTGCCGCGCTTAAGTGGCGAAAAGGATTTTATGTCCAGTGGGAGCTCTGTGATATACGATATTGTGTCTAAACAGTATTCATGAATATCCAAGATCATTAACTATGATTTTCATACAATATGATAAAGGTCGCCTCAGAAAGGTGATGCCTCATATGGGTGATGCCTCGTCTTGGTGAGCTTTGTAATCTGTGATTACATATGTTCTTTATTCAGGGGGGGGGGGGGGGGTTTGTAGTTTTTTATTACCGTACATTGAAAAAATAATAGAATGCAAGCATTTTATCAATATCCACAAAAAAGAAATCCATAACACTTACAGATGGATTTTTGTCAAATTCTATTTTTCCATTTTTAACTCAACGAATGGCACTCAAATTTTGGTTGCCTTTTAAAAATGCCTTACTGATGCATTGTAAACATTAAAATCCGAAAAAGGATTTTTGACCAAAATCATGACCATGCCCCTTTGAATAGTTTTTAGAAACATCATATTACACATAAGACATGTACTAAGTTGTTGTATTTTATTCTAGTTTTAAAGTTTAAAAAAAAAAATTATTTTAATTAATAAAAATGAATCATGAAAAATAGTGATATTACTTTTGAATATTTTATGCATAAATAACCTACATAATAGTCACATATAAAATGTACATATTTTCATGAAATTATTTAACATTTCAACTTGACAATTTGAAATCATGAACTTTGACCTTTTGTAGTTATAAAAAAGGGTTTGGCAAAATCATTTACCGGTAAATGACTTAAGTGTAGTGAACAAAATAGTATGGAACTTTGGTTCAATATCTAAAATTTGAAAGCCGCAAACCTTACCTTAAAATTACGCTTTGAAAATTATGTTTCTAAAAAATGTGCACATCCTAATTTTTTTTTTGAAACTTTTACGGTCGTTGAAAAAATCTCAAGCAGAGATTATTTATATCGGTTATTGTCTCCAAGTCAATAATTTTTACCTTAAACTTAACGTATTTTTAAGCCTTCCGACTCTCACAACGAACTCTGGGGGATGGATCTTAAAATTTCAAATTGTTAATACTAAGATATACTCACCTATACCGATCAGTAAAAACAATAGTAGGTTCATGGTGTCGATTTGAGATAGAAAACAAAATTCGCCCAGAATTGAGATCGTGATAGAGGGAACCACCCTTAGTATACTAGGTACCTCCACACCCGTTATTTTTCCCATGATTTATCCAATCTTAGACTAATTAAAATTAGATCCTTCACGCTCTCGTATTTGATATGTCGACATATCAGATACGAGAGCGTGAAGGATCTTACTTTAATTAGATTGTATTAAAGAGTGGCAGTGTTGATTGTTCTTGTTTATTTTACAAGAGGCATATAACATTCCAGTCCATCGTGAAAAATCGTAATACTACTATAAAAATATATCATATTACTAAAATGTATAATATTACAAATGTTTGTAATATATAGATCTTATATCATGAATTTTCACAAGAATTTTCCCTGAGATAAGAATAATTTTCTACAAAACTTCAAAGTCTTCTTAAGTGTGACAATATACTACTCCTTTTCCCTCGAATTACTTACTTTCTCCTTGAAAAGTACACTAAAGATCAGACCCCATTCCACATCACGAGATCTGAGCAATGCAAAAATCTCTGTAAATTACGGAAATAAACAGTCTGGAATTATTAAGCGACTCTCTGTTTTATGCGACCATGCTTAGACCGCCCAATGTATTTTCCTATATGAAAACCCTGCATTAAGCGAACCCCGGCCTTACGTGACAAGCGAACTTCATATTTTAGTCCCAAACAGCTGTGTAGACTGTTTTAAGCGACTTTCAGCAAATTAAAATCGTGTCCTAAGCAGAGAAACAATTGGAGGTGTTTTGTTTTGATAACCAATTAAAATATTTATCACCTTTCTTGTTAACGATTATTACCTTTAACGTGAGGTTTTCAAGACTCTTGCTAGAGATATCTCTAATGACGACTTTTGTCGCACCCTGAACAAACAACATGGCGGCCCGATGGTATTTGAAATTCCATGAACATCGACATTTAAGCTGTTTATTGTTACTTGGTAAACAGACGTCTCGGCCAAACCCCTCTTGGCATGCATATGTTCAAGTTGAATCCACACACTGATATTTATAAAGAAGTTAATTGTGAAATTAACACGTGACGAAGAAGAAATTTGGAGTATGCTTAGTCAATGACTAAGCACCCTCCCAATTTCTTCTTTGTCAAATAAACAAACATGGCGTATAATGAGACGGACATCATACATGTACGAGCATTGGCAGATCCAGAGGGGGGTTCCGGGGGTCGGAACCCCCCCTTTCTCTTGGACATATGAATTTTTTTGAAAACGTTTAATGCCTACTTAAAGGAAATTTTTCCCATTTATAATAGAAATACTGTTTTTATCTCAAATAAATGCTTTTAAAATTGCTTATTTAAAGAATTTCGTACTGCGTCCTATAATTTTGTTCTAACATGAAAAAAACTAATCGATTTTTTATCGAAATAAAGTACATTGTACTCCCCTTCAGCATCTGGTGTTCACTGCACTGAGTAAAAATTAAAGAAAAAAATATATAAAATTAAGCAATATCGCTAAAAACACAGATTTATATAACATCCACAATGTATTTTCTACTCTTATTTCTTTTTTAAAAAATTGATTATATTTCATATACAGTTTTGAACTGTCAAGCCATCGAGTAAAACAACGTTCAAATACGAGTACACGCATTCGTTTTACTTTAAACCCGATTTCAAATGTATTGTTTAGTTAATTAACTAAAGTAATTATAATAGATGAGTTTTACTTCGTTTCATACGAAAAATACAAAGAAACTTACATGACCCGCTTATGCGGGTTATGCTATTTTTCTGGAATGCAAGCTACCTTCATACCCACATGAAACACAAAAAAAAGTTTTTTTTGTTTTGTTTACAAGAATCGGAAATTCTGTTACAAAAATACCGTGTAAAGGGTTACATGAATGCCCAACTTTTCAAAACTTTTCTAAATATGATCGCATTTGTACTAGTGCCGGATGATGAAGCGCATCCATTACAGAGGTCACATCAAGTTTCCTGGGACGACAATTGCTTTTACCACTGTGTTACACACATACCATTTATTCAGCAGATAATTAAAATTATTCCCATTCTTTTGTCATATCCTATCATTTAGACCTTTATTTAAAAAATCAAAATTGATAAATAGTTCAGAATTAATTTAAAAATATCAAAGACATAATTTTTTTTTACCAAAACATCCATTTTTATGATAGTTTGTCGTAATTAGTCTGAGTTATTTTTTGTTTCTTAGTGTTTCTTTTCTATCAAGCATAGACGCACTTTCTTATTGCTGGAGACTTGAGTTTCTTGAGGTTACATATTATGCAAATCTTCCTTACCTAAACCAAAACGGCAAAACGCTCAATAATGCTGTGCACTCTGCTGTTGAAATATATGTGAAATAGATAGTGATGAGATAAATGTTTATTAAATACAGTTGTATATGCACGAAAAACATTCAAAAAGTCCTTGTTTATTGACAAATGATAAATTTTGCACATACTGGTTTTCATGAAATGGAACCCCCCCTTTTTCAAATTGCTGGATCCGCCTCTGACGCGTATTATAAACACAAGTTTAGAGTCAGATTAATAGATATGAAAATGTGTGTAAAACTACGCATGGTTAAAGCTGTTTCATTGTTACTTGGTAAACGAAAACATCGTAAAGAAAACGTCATAGATTGTTATGTTGCAGAAATGAAGTTAACATTGTTTTACCTGCCGTCGTTAAATAATACGAAACAATTAAATCATACTGCCATAGTCCATTTGGTGGAAATAAAAACATACTGAGTTTACTTATACACTCCCATTTGTTTATATAATAAGTGATTCTGTCCAATTTTTTTTAAATGATGAAATTTTAATTTCAGTCTATCAAAAACTAGCTTATAGCTAAAAGATATATAGATTAACTATGTATGTATTTGGTACCAATTATTATGGATAGCCTAAAGGTAGCTCAAAAGATTAATATGAAGTTATATTAGTCTTGGACTGAGTTACGTGACTCCCTGTCTTATGTGGCTTTTTTTTATCGGTCCCTAGGATGGTCACATAAGACAGTCTAGACTGTTCATGATTTGTTTTACTGTGGAAGAAACACATTCAGGATAATTATAATGATAATTTAAAAGAATGCAACGTGCATTGCAAGTAAATCGTCACAGCAGAATATCGGGTAGATGTAATTAATAAAAGATTAGTTGTAGCAAACATCCTGAATATTTTTAGGATTCATGAAAAAAAAAAAAGTACGAAAGTGTACATGTTCATCTATTTTTTCCTCATGATAAGATTGTTTTCGCTTTTGAATAATAGAATTTATTACATAAATTAACAACAAATGAACAAAGCAGAAACATCGTAACCCATGAATGCGCTGTGATGTCGACATCGTGTCGTGTTTGCCCTGTTTCGTTTCATGTACTACTGTAAACAATAAGTTCAGTGATGAAAGTGATACATTTAACACTCTAATAGAGAAATCCTAGATCGAGGTATGTCCAATTCACGATGTTTTATCAATATTGCCGACATCGCAATGTACACAATGTGTTAATATCATATTAGTATAATTATTAAATATGCATTTGCAGCGTACCATATATATAATGTGTACAATTTCGATATCGCAATGTTGACCAATATCGAGTCGACATTGTGTCCACATCATGTGTCTTGTTTCTTGTTTACATCGTCGACATCGCAATGTTGATCGATATCGTGTCGACATCGTGTCTACATCGTACCTCTTATATCCTGTTTACATCGTCGACATCGTCGATATCGCAATGTTGATCGACATCGAGTTGACATCGTGTATACATCGTGTGCCTTCTTTTCTGTTTACACCGTCGACATTGCGGTGTTGATCAACATCGTGTAGACTTCGTGTCTTCATCGTACCTACCTCCAATAACCTGTTTACACGGCGATATCGTCGACATCGCAATGTTGATCGACATCGTGTAGACATTGTGTCTACATCGTACCTCTTATATCCTGTTTACATCGTTGACATTGTCGATATCGCAATGTTGACCAACATCGAGTCGAGTTCGTGTCTACATCGTGTTCCTTCTTTCCTGTTTACATTGTCGACATCGTGTCTACATCGTGTGCCTTCTTTCCTGTTTACATCGTCGACATCGCAATGTTGATCGACATCGAGTCAACATCGTGTCTACATCGTACCTCTTATATCCTGCTTACATCCTCGACATTGTCAATATCGCAATGATGGTGATATTCTATATGTATTACATTGTATATTTCTACTTGCGATGTAGACAGTTTAAATTCGATATTGGTTCAACATCGTCAATATTGCGATGTCGACAATGTTGACGATGTTAACAGAAAAGAAATATCGGCGATGTTGACGATGTAAACTCGATATCGGTTCAACATCGTCAACGTTGCGATGTCGACAATGTCGACGATGTAAACGGCAAAGACATATTTGCAATGTTAACGATGTAAATTCGATATCGGTTCAACATTGTCGACGTTGCGATGTCGACAATGTCGACGGTGTTAAGAGCAAAGAAATATCGGCAATGTTGACAATGTAAAATCGATATCTAATCAATATTGTATACATCGCAACGTTGACGATATCGAAACAGAAATATGTATTGGACATGAATGCCTAGATCACCTACATGTAGTGTGTAAGCTCATTCCCCCACCATCCAATATATGCTAATGTGCCTGTGATAAAAGTCCTGTCTGTTTGAACCAAAAAGTTGCCGATCGTTTCCAATGTCCAATTCAATAATTGCATGACATGTTCAAATGCCCTATGCTCACCGTAACCTTTCGTTCTCAATTATTTGTTGTGGTCTCAAAAATGTGAAAAGTATTTAGCAAGTAGCAACAAGGTTTGCCAATAGAAGTACCATAAAGAAATAGCATCTGGGCGGGGGGAAGGGGGGGGGGCAGCAGCAAACATTTATTTTTACATTTCAAAAATTGAATTATCAGGGAGTTGCCCCACTCCCACCTTCAGGGGAGCTTGTATAAAATTGATTAAAAGTGAAAGGAAGGAAATTAAAGTGAATTTAAACTTGTAGGTAAAATACCCTCCCCCCCCCCCCCCTCCCTTTTCTTTTTTACAGATTAGGATTTTCATGATTTTAAGAAGGTTTTTTTCTGCTTGTCAAAATTTTTTGGTTGAATCTGCCCCTCTACTTTTGAAAACAATGCTATGTGCATGTGGTAAGATAAATCATTACCCATCATATTGCATTTGTGTAGATCGGTTTGAAATGTGTGATTTAACACTCGCATCTGTTTATAAGTTAATCATAGTAGGAGGTGGGGGCAGTCACTACATCTGAATGAATAAAAATGTTAACCAGTCTGTTCATGGAAGTTAGTTTTCCTTCGAACATGAAGACTTCGGCACCTCCAAATGGTATTCCTACATCCAATGCGTAGGGTAAACTGGGTCGAATTATACCGGCTGTTAGAATGGTGATGTCTGAATAAAAAATCTCCCAACACTCTAAATAACATTTTTATTGATGATATTATCGATGAATTACTGCAACACAAATAGTGGAGGGGGGGGGGGGGTGTTGGGGGTCATCATTTGCATAATTCTCTGGCAGTATGATAAAAGTCACTCCATTACTATAGGTTATATATCTGCATGAAAAGTTTGACTCCTTTCTTTGTAAATTAAGTATGACAGTATTTTCATAGCTTTTTAGAAGTTAATAATTGTAGATAAGTTATTATATATTTCACTTGTTTGTTGTATGACAATACATGTAGTATTTTTATTTTTCAAGAACTTTAACATGTTAAACTAGTAAATCACTTTGTCTACCGAAAATGTGTTTAAGTCTTGGAGGGAAAATTCATTTACAATGACATATCAGAGTAGGTTAAAAGGAACATGGAGTTATGATCGACAAAATTTGGGAGTGGGATGCAGTGCTCTTCAAGACGGTGAGCAGAGCAGCAGGGGTCTGTACCAGTTGATAATGTGCTGGCCAGGTCTGTGGGGAAAATTAGTAGAATCTTTCATCAAAATATTTAGTGATGCATGTAAAAGTCAGAAAGAGAGAGAGAGAGAGATATACTGTATACAGGGAAATATTTGCCCCGTTTTATTTTTGCCCCTCTTGCCCTCGTTGTCAGTGGGCAAATTTAAGACTTGGCGAAAGCGTTATCAAGTGAAGATGAGTGCTAAAATAACAAGGGGCAAAAATAACGCTGTATTCAGTAGTCAGACTGCATGCAAATGTCATGTTAGTTAAAATCAAGAAAACAATCATGTGGACTGATGGCATTGGTTATCTTCTGTTGTTAGAAAACAGTCAAATATACCATTCCTTTTTGTTTAATTTTCAGTTTGAGGATTTCCGTTCCATCTTGGGCCCAGTTCCTGGACATGTCTAGCCCACTGACCAGCACTGGTCCACAGAGGAAATTGCTGGGTGCCAGGAAACGATGCTCCAATGGCAGTGTTCATGACCAGGAGGTGAGCCAGCCCTCCAAGTACTTTAGAGAATCCAGTGTTGATAGATTATCTAAAGATGAGCGTAAGACATCCAAGCCACCAGCAAGCAATGCTAACCATGGCAAGGAGGAAGGCTGTCAATGGTTTGAAAACTCATTCTGTAGTACCCGTAACATATCAAAGGTTTGTCAATTCTTGAAAAACAAAACAATGCATGTTATCGAGACCATCATAGTAGTTACCGTATATACTCGCTTATAAGTCGGTATTTTTGGAGTAGAAATTTGAATAAAAAGCAGGGGTCCGACTTATAGGCGTGACATAAAATCAGATAATTTTTCCACTGAGTAAAACTTCGTTTTTGGGTGCCATTTTGCTACCAACTTTTGACTTGCGATCCCTATACTTGACATTTTTAATTACTAAAAAGATAAACACTTAATAAATAAATTGAAAGTTTCAAATGTATTTCTTAAAATATGAACAAGGTTTATTTGGTTTGTTCCCGTTTTGCACACATTTGAAAATTAGGTATAGAAAAAATGTGTGCGAAACGGGAATTTGACCAGGTGAGATAATTGCTTAATTGCTATAGTCTATATCACATATTAGCGGTGACGTCTTAAGAACTTATCGAATCAATATTAAAATAATTATTTTTGTCGGGAATTTTTGTGCTTCGTGTATTTAGCTACTGATTTGAAAAATCATAAAGTGACCCGCAATATATACAAAAGTGGCGATGTCATAAGAACTACTGTCAAAGCCGCTACTTCAAAGATTAAAATATTTTGTGATAAAGATCTGTTTCCTTTCATATTATTCTTTCTGTTGATTCTGTTGATGGTTTTACATATTTTGCAAACAAGTTGTAAAAAGAGACACGGAGTACCCCATCATCTTCACAACGTCTTGTGAAGATGATCAGTGAGTGGAAATTTAAGACTAAAAATATCATTATCTTTATTTTATCAAATGAAAAAAATGGTGATAGTTATTAGTTATTAGACCTAAAGCACAAAATATCTATATTCTTCTTGTTTCATCGTAAAGGTACTGATAAAACACAAGTAAAAATCCAGGTAAAATCTTTGACTGAAAGCAGACTATAATTGCTATCACAACACAATTCACGCCTATTGTTCTATACCCAATTATTTGATAGTATTTTTTATTTAAACAGGCAATTATTTAATATGCTGTAGGTATAACTGTACTTAAAACAACACAAGCCAACACTGAGTTTAGGAGGCTAATTACCAACCCTAATCAGTCAGTAGGGGATAAAATCACTGCCATTTTATTTCCAGTAGCATTTAGAATAGTTTTTGAGCTATAATCAAGTTGTAATGAGTGTTTAAAATATATAATGGCGTCTAAAATCGTAAGTTACAAACTTCAAGAAAGAAAACTATTTAAAAACATGGCGTCTAAAAGCGATCTAGTGGGATTACAGAACAGCAGTTTCGGTTTAAAATACTTAGAAATTAAACACAAGAATAATTGCTCCTGGTCTGTTTAAAAAAAATAAAGATCGATTTTTAATTATTCATAATTAATTACACATGAGGTGATAATAGCTATATTGGTGGCTGTAGGTGGCATGTCACCTAAAACAACACAAGCTAACACACCATTTTTAAAAGGGGCTATACCATCTTAATCAGTCAACGGGGGATCAAAATCACTATCATTTTATTTTCAATAGTATTTTAAATATTTTTATAGCTTACACCAAGTTTTCATCAGTCTGTGTATCAATAAAAAAAAATGGCGTCCAAAATCGAAAGTTATTCATCCAGGATAGATGTCTTAATGGAACACAATACTTTAAAAATGCATTGCATCTAGAAATGAAAACAGAGGGGTCAAACACCAATATTTTTTTATCTAGAATATAGTCATGCATGCTTGATAAAATGTGCTTATTTGATTGGCAATCTGTAGACTGATTATCCAGAAAAAATTACCCGACTTATAAGAGGGTCAATGGCAAAATCTTGAAAATTAACTTGAAAAATGGTAACCGACTTATAGGCGAACAATACTTATAGGCGAGTATATACGGTACATAGGTGGTGTTTAAATTTTGTTTGCTAACCTTTTTTTGTTTTATAGAGGATTATATTACAGGAGAGCTCATGTACAAAGAACTTGATAACTGAGAAAGAAAATCAGGAGAATATTGTTGAGAGACTGGAGGTTCATACAGCAAACAAAAAGCTACAGTCACCAAGAACAAAGAAAGAAGATGAAGATAGCAACTCACAGAAGGACGTCTTTGAAGAGAGTTTTCAAGACCTGGATTTTCTAAGTCATGTGGAATCCATCGAGAGTCAGAATTCTGTGGATTTTGCAGACACTGTGGCAGAATCACCTGCTGAAGATCTGGTAGTAGTAAATAGACCTGAAGACAATACTCAATTAACAGTGGCTTCCAGTGAAACAGAGTCTCATACAGCGGTTGAAAAAACAGTTGGAGGAAAACAGTCCAGTGATTTAGAAAAAAATGTAGAAATTTATTCAAACACTTTGAAATTTGAAAAACAGTCAGACAATGATAGATGTCAAGGAAAGGATGTTGTTGACACAGATGTTTCAGGGAGGACACTACAAACAGGAAAGGAAGATGGCTTGGAGTCCATTAGAGTCGGTTCATTGAGAGATCGGCTCAAGAGAAAACTGTTACAGAATGTTGGAGCTCGATCACCTGTCAGCCCGGCTCAAACGGTGGAGGAGGGCAGACAGAGTCGGATAAAGGAGGTGGAAAGAGAGGCGGCCATTTTACAGGATGAAGGCTCCGCGGATGATATAGGACCGTTTTATGGTCTGCCATCCAAAGTCCAGGAGCTGCTACAGAAGCAGAGGGGAATCACGTCCTTGTATGGTAATCATTATTTCAAAAGTATTGCTTGTAGTTCACACTTAGAATTACCAGTGGAATGTTTATAATATCTTACAGTTTTTAAATATAAATACTGTCTCAAATCATTTGGGTTCCTTTGATTTAAGGTTGCTTTTATTTTACGTGTTTTAAGTTGGCAAACAAGTTTGATGCTTATTGATTCTTTTGATATGCTTTTTTATTTTTGAAAGTTTAAAAATATGTTTGCAGACATACATAATACTAAAAAGATACTAACTCATAAGAAGTACTCTTTCCTGGTAAAATGATCAGTAATATAGATGGATAGAAGATGCATTTGAAATCTAAAACACACTTCTTTATACTTAGATATGATTCAATGTGCTGAATAAAATGTTGTAGCATTTTACAAATCACTATTGTTTTATGATGTAATGTATAGATTGTGTATTACAGAGTGGCAGGATAGATGCCTCAAACTTCCCTCACTTCAAAAGGGAGGTAACCTGGTGTATTCCCTTCCGACCAGTGGAGGAAAGACACTGGTAGCCGAGGTGCTGATTCTGAAGGAGTTGTTGTGTAAGAAAAGGGATGCTCTAATGATTCTGCCTTTTGTGTCCATTGTGCAGGAAAAGGTGGGTAATGCCCGAATGTGAGTTAAAAGATATGTGCTATTATGTGATTAAGCAAAGGCTATTTTGCTGTACAATTAGACAGTGTCCAAACATGGACATCCTGTGACTAGAGTTTTAAACATTGCTTGTTCGAAATATAAATAGTGTACTTCTAACTACTGTATACAGGGAAATATTCACCCTTGTTTTATTTTTGCCCCTTTTGCCCATGTTTTCAGCAGGTGAATTTAAGACTGAGCGAATTCCAATAACAAATTATCTCTCTTTAAACACAATTGTGTCGGGGCAAATTCAGGACAGGGTGAAACTGTTTGCAAGTGTAGAAGGGCGAAAATTACATAGGGTGAAAATAACCCTATATACAGTATATTAACAGTTAACTGTTATAATGTAGATTAGCACCATTGAGCATTGTTCTATAGGTGAAAGGACTGGCCCAGCTGGCAGTGGAGCTAGACTTCCTGGTGGAGGAATACGCCGGAAGTAGAGGGCGCTTCCCTCCGATCAAGCACCGCCGGAGGTGTCTGTACATAGCCACCATAGAGAAGGCCCACTCCCTGGTCAACAGCCTGCTGGAGCAGGACAGACTGAACTCCCTGGGTCTGGTGGTGGTAGACGAGGTATTATTAAAGGATATCCTGAAATATGTTCCTTAAAATCTTCTGTGGGTAATAATGTTCGTGTGCACCTTACCCACAAATTCACCTTCCCATTACATAAGTATCAGTCATCTGTTGTTTTAGTTATATTTATAGAGGTTTATGATCTTTTTATGATATAACTTGTACCTCCTTACCGACCTGTAAAGTTCTGATAATTAATCCACAAAGACCCCATGATCCGGTTCATCTCATTGATTGGATAGTAAAGCTATACACTTTGTCTCACAAATATGAGTCAGTAATTACGGTACATGTAGAGAGAAAATAGGGTCTCAGCAAAGGCTCGGCATCTGAAACGAAAGTTGTTAATGTATGTCCATTAGATGGGACTTGCATCATAAGGATCAACTAAGGAGTAGGAATTACTCATGATATGATTTCAGTGTAGACCAGAAGTCCTTAAGTCTTGGTTTGGGTCAGTAAAGTGAGATACGTGTACATTAAGCATATTAAGTAGAACCTACTGACTTTCTTATCTTCTCTGTGCCCGGAGAACGCATTAGGTCGTGCAACAATGACGCCGGTCGCTGGCAACAACCTCCGCATCTCTCCCTAACTGTTCCACCCCACCTCAGCTCTTCTCTCTCTCTCTCCACTGTACGCCTCCAGAAGTAGAACTAAGTTGTACTTATTATGTCTCCCCTTTCAAAGGGGAGACATATTGTTTTTGTCGACTTTCTTATTAAGGTCTTCCGTTTCCAACGGAAGACCTTATTGTTTTCGTACGATTTCTTTTTCCCTATTATTATTATTTTTCTTTTTTTTCTTACAATTTTTGTGCACGCGATTTCTCAAAAACGGCTCAGCCGATTTTCATGAAACTCTCAGATCTGTTAGATAATGATCTAAACCTGATAGGTTTTTTCTTATATTGATGACGTCACTTCCGTTTTTGAGAAATTGACGTTTTAGCAATTTTTAGGGGGGTTGCTTGTCCGTGGAACTTCTCATAAACGATAAAAGATATCGAGTTCAAACTTTCAGGGATAGTAGACAAAAGATTGTAGATTTGTAATTTTATTTTCATTTTGATCTGGCTTGAAAGGCGCTGAGGCTCGCCTGGACCCGAAAATTGAGATGAAATAAACGTCGTAATTTTTGTGGTTTTCTTTGATAATCTCTTTTCTGAAAAATATTCTGTTAAGACATGTAATGTAAAAAAAGTTTTTGTTTACAAGACCTTTTCTTTAAAATCAAGAAAAAGGGGCTGGCCCCTCAAATAAGGGGTCCAAAGGGCTCTAAAGTCTTTAATCTGTAGCCCTTTACTGATAGATATTTTGTGAAATGTTATAGAAGCAAATATGTTTATCTCACAGTTATGTATTCAAGCAATGTAATAATTTTGTCATGAATTACGTAATTAAGGGTTTTTAGGGGCCAAAAGTCCAAAATTTCGATCACCCATATCTCAGTAAGGAAAACTATTTTGTGATGCAATACAGAAGAAAAGTTGTTCAAATTAATGTTCTTAACAAAATGCAACATTCAAAATTTTGTTAAACGGCCCCTAAAAGGAGATGAGGGATCGGCCCCTAAAATCTTCTTTCTCATATATCTCCAAAACGGTAACGAATTTTTAAACACTTGTTGAACAAAATTTGTTGACAATTAAATAACCTTTCATTTGATGTCAAGAAAAAGGGGTTGGCCCCTAAAATTAGGGGACCAAAAAGCTCTAAAGTCTTTAATTTGTAGCCCCTTTCTGACAGATATTTTGTGAAATGTTATAGAAGCAAATGTGTTTATCGTACAGTTATGTATTTCAGCAATGTAATGATTTTATCATGTGTTACGTAATTAAGGGTTTTTAGGGGGCAAAAGTCCAAAATTTAGATCATCCATATCTCAGAAAGGAAAAATATCTTGTTATACAGTACAGAAGGAAATTTGTTCAAAATGATGTTCTTAACAATATGCAACCTTCAAAATTTTGTCAAACGGCCCCTTTAAGGAGATATGGGATCGGCCCCTAAAATCTTTTTTCTTATATATCTCCAGAACAGTAACGAATTTCTAAGCACTTGTTGAACAAAATTTGTTTAGAATTAAATGACCTTTCATTTGATATCAAGAAAAAGGGGCTGGTCCCTAAAATTAGGGGACCAAAGGGCTCTAAAGTCTTTAATCTGTAGCCCTTTACTAAGAGATAGTTTGTGAAATGTTATAGAAGCAAATGTGTTTATCCTACAGTTATGTATTCAAGCAATGTAATTAATGATTTTATCATGTGTTATGTAATTAAGGGTTTTTAGGGGCCAAAAGACCAAAAGTTTGATCATCCATACCTCAGAAAGGAAAAAAAAATTGTAATGCAGTACAGAAGAAAAGTTGTTCAAAATGATGTTTTTAACAAAACGCAACCTTCAAAATTTCGTCAAACGGCCCCTATAAGAAGATAAGGGATCGGCCCTTAAAACCTTCTTTCTCATATATCTCCAGAACGGTAACGAATGTCTAAACACTTGTTGAACAAAATTTGTTTAGAATTAAGTGACGTTTTATTTGATATCAAGAAAAAAGGGCTGACCTCTAAAATTAGGGGGATCAAAGGGCTCTAAAGTCGTTTATCTATAACCCTTTATTGAGAGATATGTTGTGAAATGTTATAGAAGCAAATGTGTTTATCGTACAGTCATGTATCCAAGCAATGTAATGATTTTGTCATGTATTACGTAATTAAGGGTTTTTAGGGACCAAAGGTCCAAAATTTTGATCACCCATATCTCAGAAAGGAAAAATATTTTGTAATGCAATGCAGAAGAAAAGTTGTTTAAATTAATGTTTTTAACAATATTCAACCTTTGAATTTTCGTTAAACGGCCCCTATAAGGAGATAAAGGATCGGCCCCTAAAACATTCTTTTTCATATATCTTCTGAACGGTTACGAAGAACAAGGTACATTTTGCACCAAAATCGGCCCAGTTCCGAAATCAAATGAAGATATTAGTGAATAATGTCTAGGATTTCCGTGTTTTAAATCAGTTTATATTTTTTAGATATCTCAAGCGATTCTCCTTATACAACTCTCTAAACTTACTATGTCTGATGACGAAAACAACGCTCACGACGTCATGACGTCAACTTGACGTTATCAGATTTCAATGTAATAACATCTGTACTGCGTGAAAAATTGTAGATTAATTAATCAATTTTATGCCGCTATTGTGTTTTTTCTATCTATGTAACTCTATGTGTATTGTGTTTTTTCTATCTATGTAACTCTATGTGTTCTACTCTTAACCTTTCAGTTACTTGATAAATTGATAATCAACTTTTGATTTGATATTAGTTTTATATAGGGTCTTCATGGTGACACATTCCGACAAATGAAAAACGGTTCAAACAAAAACGCAATTGGTAAAACATCTACCGGTACATGTATAGGAAACATTGTTCTTCTCCATTTTCCTGACACTCAATTCAATTATGTAATACAATACCTGTTTATCTTTTACTTCATAATATATAAATATTAGGTATATACATGTATGTTTATGTACATACATGTACAGTATATATACACATACATAATACCTAAGATTGTAGGCGACGTCATTGAATTTATGAATCAAGATATTATAATTTTTGTATAATTAGAATGATAATTCTTATTTTTCTCTGTAACTACCTACTATCAAAAAAGTACCAACATGAAAATAACCCTCTCCCTCTTTCTCATCGAATATATTTAAACATATTGTCAAGGAAACACTTTTTGCTAAGCACGTTGCTATATATTTTTTTCCCTCACACTCTCTCCGTAAAACTTCTCAAACACTATAGTACTCTCTCTCTCTCTCTCCCTCCCCCCCTCTCTCTCTCTCTCTCTCTCTCTCTCTCTCTCTCAATTCAAATGGAAACAAATATAAAACACAATCATTTTGTTCATATTATTCCTCTTCATTTCCGACAAGACTGTCTTCTTCACTATCAGAATTATCCACAGGCAACGCTGCAGCGTCATCAACGTAGCTGCACCAATTGCGTACACCAATGTTTTGAATGTCTTTGTATTTTGCATATGACAAAAACCATATTACACTTGTGATGTGGGCGCACATACCCACAACTCTAGATCCTACTTTGCATTTGCAGAACCATGACTTAATGCTCATCTCATCAAAACCAATCCACAACATATATTTCTTTGCTGAGATATGTCTGCTTTGAAGTTTGGCGCATAGGATACCATCATGGTCATTGTTGACAAGAATTTCATAGTTACCATCTTTATCAACGTGTTCTTGGGCATAAGACTTAGCTAGCTTTATTTGGTATACCCCCATCGTTAACTCTCGTATTTCTTCTTCTGAAAGTTGAGGAAATACAATACTTGCATCGCTGGAGTCGATCTTCTGCCATCTTATTTCCCGTTTGTCCAGACCTATTGTTTAAATATCCACGTTAACATATATATCAAAATTAATTGTAATCATTTTATAAATTCATATCAAGTATGACAAAAAAAATATTCTTCAGATGTTGTAACAATCTAAACAAAATGACCCTAATGTAATGATTTTATGTCGAGTATTTTTAGCAAATTACCGTTTCCTTCTACATATTCTTTAAGTACATTTGCTTCCTTTGAAAGAAAACGCATCTTTGCAGCAGTAGATAGGTCACTCTCAACTGCTACACTAACATCATGCCTGAATTTATTACATATGGCACTTATGATGCGAACATAGTCTCCGATGTGTGGAATCTGACTATTAGGAATTGTCCGATCTAAGTAGTTCCAGGTCTTGAGCCTACCATTCACACTTTCCACAACCCATCGCAGCTACAATAAATCAAAATGTAGATTTTGATTGATTTACAATAATTTTTAGTAACTAGGAAATTATTCTTATCATAAGTTTAGTCAACATACAATTGAAATATTGTTTTTAAAATTTACACTTAAAATACATGTTCATACATGTTTTTTTAATCCTAATTTTCAACAGTCATCTTACTTTTGTAACTAGACGTGTTGCATTAGACTCTTCTGTTGAGTGTTGTTTTGCTCCACGTGTTAAGAAGGAAGGCATTTCAATGTGGATTCCAATGTCACTCAGTAGAGCTTCTGCATCCCTAAACCCTCTATCGACTATGAATATGTCGTCTTCCTGTATCCAGTCCTTAATTTCTTCTACGTTCGTTTCTATCATATGCGTCAAAATCTTTGCATCCGAATTCTTAGAGTCAGCCAGGTATGGACCCAGTACGGAAACAATGTACCCCGATGTTGTGACCACTATCATGGGTTTAACCAACGGCCTATGTTTATGAGTACTGTATGATCTTCTTGAGAATGAAAAATTGCCACTTTTCTGCAGGTAAATATACGTCCCATCAAGTACTAGTATTACTGGATTTTCAGCTACATTGCAGAGTAGTTCTTTAGCTAATGGACGGGTGTGGTTTTCTTTAACGTCTTCCCTAGTAATGTGGGGAAATCCCAAATGATGGGGAACAAAGTTTGACATTAGAGCATGTTTTGCTGTCAGTACCGCACGCCTTACCTATGAAAGATAATACAGTAATATATTGTCGTTCTTTAACAAAATATCTTAGTTAACAATGGATATTTTATGTAAAAGAACTTACCTGCCATTTCTGCAAGCCAAAGAGGGTTCCGAGTAAGTGATTACTCATTCCACAACGCAGTTTTGTCAAAAGAATCGCAATACAAGTCCTTGCACTTCTGGTCTTCGATGCTCTGATGTCAACATCTTTCAGGTATGAGAGCAATTCTTCAAACTGGTCCTTCGTCAACCCAGTAAGGTTATAATAGTCTTCATTATCCATGCTATTGGGATTGTCAAAGTTAAGTCTAGTATTTTCATTCCGTAGAGCAAAGTCTCTGGTTTGTTGAAGCAATTCCACAGTCGCTGTTCTGTTGATATTTGTGTCAGGGTTAGTTTGCTGCATCTTTTGTAGAGCATCGACAGTAAACTCATTGTCTGCAATATGTTTTGGGCAACACCTCGAACCGGCAGGAACAAACATTTCTTTCCGTATGAAGGCTCTGACGCGGGCATACTGAGTCACAACAATGAGCTTTGGACCAGGTTTTTTGCATATAACACAGTTTGCATGACTCTTCGACGTACTAGGAATGCTTAGTGTAATAGAGGGTGGACTAGCACAGCCGGATGTTTTCATTCTCTTGCATGGTTCACTTGGACCTGAAGTATCAGATTTACTTTCTTGCGTTGCAAATGATTGAGTTTCACAGATATATCTGCATTTCCTGCAAAGAACATCTTCATTTGTTGTCTTCTGTAAAAACTTTTTTTCTATTATTGAAGCATGCTGACTTTTAATTTTGTATCTGTCATTTGGTGTTGTCCTTTTGTTACATAGAAGACATGAATATGATTTTGGTCCTGTTCCTGGCATGCTGCATATATCAGACAAAAACCCTTTAAATTTCAAAAGAAAACATTTTAAATAAATTATATAGTGCAGTAACCACAATAACTTAAAACCGATCACCACCACCACCAGAAATATTGTTTCACCCCATTACATGTACACCGACCGTATATACAGTTTAAATATGTGTGTGCATGTGTAAGATAAGAGATGTTTTGCCCCCTCCCCCCCCCCCACCCCTTTTCCCAGTAAAATATTTTAATCGGCTGCTTTACTTTTCATCTTTTTATCAAATTATTCTCTCTCTCTCTCTCTCTCTCTCTCTCTCTCTCTCTCTCTCTCTCTCTCTCTCTCTCTCTCTTTACATTGTTGCTGTCTCTCTGAATTTTTTGAGCACTGACACATAAATGTATAAGAAAGTCGTATATAATATTAAAGATACATTAATATAAATACTAATGATATATTATTACGATCTTGAATTAACAAAAAAATGACGAAAATTGAAAAAAAAACCTGAAGGAACGGACCTTTAAAGAAAAGTCATATCTAAATATAGACACATTACGTAGGCGACTATATCTACTTGGTGGGCATGTTCCGTATGTAGACAAAACACACACATAATATCACGGACTGCACGAAGTAATCATGATGATGTCAGACGAAAAGTCTCACAGGAGACGATTTGCATTGGCTGTTTCTTCTAGCTAACGTACTTATGTACATTAACAGTAATTTAGTGATTTTTACTTATTTTTCATAATCAATTTATTAATTAGTTGAAAGAGAGATATTGATATAAACAATAAAATGCTTTATTTGATGATGCATGCGGGTTATAAAGGTAGCGATCAATGCAGGAAAAAATTACATAACCTGCGTATGTATTTTTTCTGCAATGTCGCTACCTTCATATCCCGAATGAATCCCCAAAGAAAGCATTTTATTATTTAAATGAACGATTTTTTGCCAAAAACTTGATTTTTAAAAAATATGCCTCCTGAAATCAAAAATCGGAAATGGCAGTTTTCAAGAAATTGTCTTACTCTAAACGTTAAGATTAAATTAATCTTGTTTCAAGGATGCAGTTTTTCACAACAATGAGGATTTCCATTTTATAAGGCGTGGAATCTGCCACATTTGTCTGTGTAACCATTTTCAAATCTATATTTTTGGTCTTATATAAGTTAGTACAAACTTTTCAGATAAAATTTTACACTGCTTTTTATACAACGCTGTGTGCAATATAAATTTAAAATCAAATTCTGAAACTTTGATTTTTCAATTTTATCTGCAACTCCTATATGGAAAATAAGCATAGGAACTGCAACGCCCTTTTTTAAGACTGCTATAAGGCAGTCTAAAGTTATAAAATTTTCTCTTAGTTTGTAAACTCTACAAAATCGGGTCACTTGTTTTGTAATTTTTGTAAGTGTCTTAATTAGTCAAAAACTTCATTATTACACTTATGCTAATTCATCAGAAAGAATACCTGCATTATATCAATGTAGATAAATAAATAAAAATGCGCATTACAGAGAAGATTTTAGAGTTACCTCTCTTGTCCCTTTTGTAAACAAAAGGGGAAATAATTCTAACTCAAATCCCTGTTGTAAACACTGGAGTTACTCTGCAAAGTGAATTGTTTCTAATGGTCGATTAAGGTAATGATGAATGATTTAATGTTTTTTATTGTATGCTATTAAAGATAATCAAATGTGAGATGGCACTTTGATGACACTGGTTTAATTTTGGACTTTATATTAAGTTTTATGATGATTAAATTTAATCCAATTTTCCTCTGTTATAAAGTTCATAACACTTTTCAATTTCATGAAAATTTTATAGTATTATGCCAATAAAAGTTTAGGCCTACATCAAAGTGAAAAAGGGTATGCAGTGTAAGTGGATTACGGTATGCTTTACAGTATTACTATAGAAGTATGTTGCTTAGATTATTATGCAACAGAAACAAAGCATCTTGATTAGCTCAGAAAATTAAGCACATTCTGTAGAAAATTCTTAAAATTTTAATTCATACGACTCCAGCACTACATTGCACTGACATGACATCGCTAACCACTCAGCTATCGAGTCACTTAATTACTACACACTGGATAAATATAATTTTACAGTCAATTATGATACCCAATGAAATTAAGTTTATTCACTCTATATACCTTAATTCTCTTAAAATATCTGTGAACAAATAATAAAGTTACGGTCAATGTTTAGTTTAACTTATTTTGAATATCATTGTTCCCCGTACGTAACTCCCACATCCAATGACGTCATATTATACAGATTATGTACATATTGTGAGACGTATCAGGCGACAAAAAATGTTACTATAAAGAAATCTTAGCAGCATGAACGAAAGAATAGCTATATTAAAGGCTTTATATGTAATTTTGTAATTATATATTAAATAGTTACCTAAATTGCAGCTTGCAGACAGTCCATCATCTGTTGTCACGGACGCATTTGTATATAGCAAAACAAACCAAACTGGTGTTATTGAAAAACCCGTAAAAGAAATTAAATTTCCAAGAGCAACGAGGTTCTTGTTGTAATGGAATGTATGTTGATAAATTAAAATTTTACAAATTATTTTTATATTTATTAATTTTTAAAACTATAAGGACGATAAAACTCTCGAAATAAGAACAACATACGCGTTATAGTGTATTCCGGAATAATCAAAACTTAATTTTTAACGATGGCCGCAGCAAACGCGATTGACGGGATGGTTATAAATCAAAACATTATAGTTGTATGAATAACATATATAAGTTTCATGAATCGCGTTCGATGCGACCATAGTAAAAACTGTGATCAAATTCCGAAAAACTGCGATATTTAGAGAAAATATTGGTACATGGTAAGGTTTTGGAATCTACGTAGTATATGTGTGACGTTTTGGCGCCATTTTAATACCGTATTTTGATAGACTCAAAGGTGTAGAAAAAAACGAGCACTATAGAGCTGCTGATGTCGGCGTTTATTTTTTTCATTTTTACTAGGCCGATATAGGTAACAACCGTACTTTGTTCTTTCTAAACACATGTTGAACAAAATGTGTTAAGAATTATATGAACTTTCATTTTATATCAGGAAAAAGGGGCTGGCCCCTAAAGTAAGTGGACCAAAGGGCTCTAATGTCTTTAACCTGTAGCACTTTACTGAGAGATATTTTTTGAAAGGTTATAGAATATGTTTATCTCAGAGTTATGTATCCAAGCGATACAATGGATTTGTACTTTTTCCATATCATGTTTTGCTGTCGAAAATCAAAGTCGATGATGTCTTATTTCCTTCTAAAAATCGTACGGAAGACCTCCTCGTTGCTCGCAACGAGATCGTGTCTAGTTCTTCTTCTTATTCTTCTTATTAAGGTCTTCCGTTTCCAACGGAAGACCTTATTGTTATTCTTCGGTTTCTTTTTCCCTATTATTTTTATTCTTTTTTTTTCTTCCCATTTTTGTGCACGCGATTTCTCAGAAACGGCTCAACCGATCTCCATCAAATTTTCAGATGTGATAGATAATGGTCTGAACCTGATAGCAAATTTTTTGCATTGATGACGTCACATCCGTTTATGAGATATTGAGATTTTTCTAATTTTTATATGGGTATTTTGTCTGCGGCCGTTCTCCTAAACTATAAGAGATTTTGAGCTCAAATTTCTACGGTTGCTAAAGGAAAGATTGAACTTTTGCATGATTGTTGTTTTGTATGTTTAGCACTATTGGCGCCAAAGCTCGCTATGGCTCGAAAATTGACATTAAAAAAGCATCGATAATTTTTGTGTTTTTCTCTCTTTTTCTCTTTTCTGGAAAATATTTTGTTAAAACATGTAATGTAAAAAAAGTTTATTTTTACAAGATCTTTCAGCTGATATCAAGAAAAAGGGGCTGGCCCCTCAAATTAGGGACCTAGAGGGCTCTAAAGTCTTTTACCCGTAACTCTTTACCGAGGGATATTTTGTAATAGATTATAGAAGCAAATATGTTTATTTTAATGTTATGTATTCAAGCAATGTAATGATTTTATTATGTGTTACGTAATTAAGGGGTTTTAGGGGCCAAAAGTCCAAAATTTCGATCACCCATATCTCAGAAAGGAAAAATATTCTGAAATGCAGTACAGAAGAAAAGTTTTTCAAAATGATGTTCTTAACATAATGCAATCGTCAAAATTTCGTTAAACGGCCCCTAAAAGGAGATAAGGGAACGGCCCCTAAAACCTTCTTTCTCATATATCTCCAGAACGGTAACGAATTTCTAAACACTTGTTTAACAAATTTTGTGTAGAATTGAATGACCTTTTATTTGATATCAAGAAAAAGGGGCTGGCCCCTCAAATTAGGGGACCAAAGGGCTCTAAAGTATTTAATATGTAGCCCTTTACTGACATATTTTGTGAAATGTAATAGAAGCAAATGTGTTTATCTCAATGTTATATATGTAATGATTTTATTATGTGTTACGTAATTAAGGGGTTTTAGGGGGCCAAAAGTCCAAAATTTCGATCACCCATATCTCAGAAAGGAAAACTATTTTGTAATGCAGTACAGAAGAAAAGTTGTTCAAAATGATGTTCTCAACAAAATGCAACCTTCAAAAATTCGTTAAACGGCCCCTATAAAGAGTTATGGGATCGGCCCCTAAAACTTTCTTTCTCATATATCTCCAGAACGGTAACGAATTTCTAAACACTTGTTGAACAAAATTTGTTTAGAATTAAATATTCTTTCATTTAATATCAAGAAAAAAGGACTGGCCCCTAAAATTAGGGTACCAAAGGGCTCGAAAGTCTTTTATCTATAACCCTTTATTGAGCGGTATTTTGTGAAATGTTATAGAAGCAAATGTGTTTATCCTGCAGTTATGTATCAAAGCAATGTATTGGTTTTGTCATGTGTTTTGAAATAAGGGGTTTTTAGGGGCCAAAAGTCCAAAATTTTGATCACCCATATCTCAGAAAGGAAAAATATTTTGAAATGCAGTACAGAAGAAAAGTTGTTTAAAATGATGTTCTTAACAATATACAACCTTCAAAATTTCGTTAAACGGCCCCTATAAAGAAATAAGGGATCGGCCCCTAAAACCTTCTTTCTCATATATCTCTAGAACGGTAACGAATTTCTAAATACTTGTTGACAAAATGTGTTCAGAATTAAATGTCCTTTCATTTGAATCCATAAAAAGGGGCTTTTCCCTAAAATTAGGGGACTAAAGTGCTCTAAAGTCTTTTATCTATAACCCTTTATTGAGGGATATTTTGTGAAATGTTATAGAAGCAAATGTGTTTATCTTATAGTTATGTATCAAAGCAATGTAATGATTTTATCATGTGTTACGTAATTAAGGGTTTTTAGGGGCCAGAAGTCCAAAATTTTGATCACCCATATCTCAGAAAGGAAATATATTTTGTAATGCAGTACAGAAGAAAAGTTGTTTAAAATGATGTTCTCAACAAAATGCAACCTTCAAAATTTTGTTAAACGGCCCCTTAAGGGAGATAAGGGATCGGCCCCTAAATCCTTATTTCTCATATATCTCCAGAACAGTAACGAATATCTAAACACTTGTTGACAAAATGTGTTCAGAATTAAATGTCCTTTCATTTGAATCCAAAAAAAAAGGACTTGCCCCTTAAATTAGGGGATCAAAGAGCTCTAAAATCTTTTATCTATGGCCCTTTAATGAGAGCCATTTTGTGAAAGGTTATTAAAGCTAGATTAGGTATAATACGTTTATATATCCTAACAATATAATGATTTTCTCTTGCGTTACCCAATCAGGGTTTTTAGGGACCAGAGGTAAACAAGTTTGATCTTTTCTACTTAATTGAAAGAAATGCAAGTATTTAAAAAAGCAAGAAAACTTATAAAAAGCAATACAATAAAGCATAAGTACTTCACTCCTTTTTCCATAACATGTTTTGTTGTCGAAAATCAAAGTCGATGATGTCTTATTTCATTCTAAAAATCGAACGGAAGACCTCCTCGTTGCTCGCAACGAGATCGTGTCTAGTTAAGGTCTTCCGTTTCCAACGGAAGACCTTATTGTTATTGCTTTGTTTCTTTTTCCCTTTTATTAGGGTTTTCCGTTTTCAACGGAAAACCCTTTTGTTATTCTACGGTTTCTTTTTCTTTATTATTATACTTTTTTTTCTTTTTCTGACTTTTTTGGAGCGTTATTTCTCAGAAACTATTCAACCGATTTACACCAAATTTTTAGGAGTTATAAAGCATCAATGTCGCTACTGATTATTAAAATTTAAAATGATTACGTCACTTCCGGTTTCAGATATGGACGATATTGTAAATTTTTAAGGGTCATTTTGTCCACGCATCTCCTCTGAAACTAATCATGATAAAAGCTTGAAATTTGCAGGGATTGTAGATGAATGTCTGTAGATTTCCCTCCATGCTTCCAATTGCGAAAAATGCGCAAGGCCTAGAAGCTCGCCTGAACCTGAAAATTAGCACCATATTTTTTCACAAAATTTTCGCACATTTTCCGTAATATCTTTTGACGTATAAATATTTTGTTAAAACATGTAATGTAAAAGCTGTTTCAATTTGCACGGGCTTTTATTTGATATCAAGAAAAAGGGGCTGGCCCCTCAAATTAGGGGCCAAGAGGGCTCTAAAGTCTATTTGCAATAACTTTTTAGTGAACAATAATTTGTTATCAATTATAGAAGCAAAAATGTTCATTGTACAGCTGTTTATCTATACAGTGCCATACTTAAGTCATATATTACGTAATAAGGGGTTTCAAGGGGCCAGAAGTTCAAAACTTTGATCGTTAATATCTGAAAAAGGAGAAATATTTTGAAAAGCAATGTAGAACAAAAGTTATTCAAAATAATGTTTTGTACAATATGCTACCTTAAATGTTTTTGTTTATGACCCCATTTAGGAGTTAAAGGGTCGGCCCCTAAAACACATTTGTACAGATATCTCAAGAACGGTAAACATTTTGTGAACACTTGTAAAACAAAATATGTTTATATTTACAAGACCTTTCATTTGATGTCAAGAAAAAGGGGCTGGCTCCTCAAATTAGGGGTCAAGAGGGCTCTAATGTCTTCTTACAATAACTCATTACTGAACAATATTTTGTTATTAATTATAGAAGCAAAAATGTTCATTGTACAGCTTTTAATCTATACATTACCATACCTAAGTCATATATTACGTCATTAGGGGTTTCAAGGGGCCAGAACTCAAAACTCTGATCATTAATATCTGAAAATGGAGAACTATTTTTAAAAGCAATGTAGAACAAAAGTTCTTCAAAATAATGTTCTTAACAATATGATACCAAAAATTTTGTTGTAAGTGGCCCCGGTAAGGGGTTAAAGGGTCGGCCCCTAAAATGCATTTGTACAGATATCTCGAGAACGGTTTACAATTCATGAACACTTGTAGAACAAAATATGTTTATATTAGCGAGACCTTTTATTTGATATCAAGAAAAAGGGGCTGACCCCTCAAATTAGGGGCCAGAAGGGCTACTAAGTCTTTTCATAATAACTCTTTTCTGACCAATAATTTGATAATAATCATCAAGCAGCAAAGAAGCTTTTATTAAGCTTAATTTAAAACCGAAACCCGTTTTAAAATCGGACGATGCATTACAGAGATATCGGGGTTAAAAAATTATTTTTTTCCGGAAATTTTGATTCCGCGTCCTTGGTTTAAAAAATAGCGTTATGTTTAAAGTAAAATTAACTCGTACCAAAAATAATTGTTAAGTCGTACTTCAACACATTCGGATTTTTTTTGTTAAGTCGTTCTTGAAATCGGAAAGGTGATTGTTAAGTCGTACTAAAAATCATTCGTATTTTGTTAAGTCGTACCAGGAATAATTCGATTTTTTTTCATCTTTTATATTTAAGTTACTCTTGTTATTGGTTTAAGAGCTCTGCTTCTTACAGGAACTTCCAGCTTTACTTCCGACATTAACGGAAGACCCTACTCGTTGCTTTGCAACGAGCTTTGCTCTAGTTTTTTTTTTTTTTCTTACGCTTTTTTGTACAAGCGATTTTTTGAAAACGACTTGACCGATTTTCGTGAAAATTGCAGATCTTGTAGATATTGATAAAAACCTTATATATAATTTTTTATTTTAATGACGTCATTTCCGTTCGGGAGATATTGACGTTTTAGTGATTTTTAGAGGGTCATTTTGTCCTGCTATCTCCTCGTAACCGAAAAAAGATATTGAATTTAAATTTTCAGGGATTGTAGACAAAAGATTGTAGATGTGTTTAAAGGCATTTGTGGTTGTCTGGCTTCAAAGGCGTCGAAGCTCGCCTGGACCCGAAATTCGAGTTTAAAAAAACGACGTAATTTTTAATGATTTTCGTTCTTTATCTCCTTTCCTGAAAATATTTTACCATAACATATAGAGCAAATAAAATTTATATTTACAGGATCTTCCGTTTGATAACAAAAAAAAGGGGCTGGTCCCTTAAATAAGGGGCCAAAAGGGCTCTAAAGTCTTTCTCCCATAGCACTTTACTCAGAAATATTTTGTAATATGTTTAAGAAGCAAAAATGTTCATCTTTTACTAATAAAACTATACATTATAAATTTTTTATTATGCGTTACGTAATTAGGGGTTTTAAGGGGCCAAAAATCCAAAACTTCGATCGAATATATCTCAAAAAGGACAAATATTTTGAAAACTAATATAGAATAAAAGATGCTTAGAATGATGTTTTAAACAATATTCAATCATAAAATTTTCGTTATCTGGCCCCAATAAGGAGATTAGGGGTCGGCCCCTAAAATGGCCTTTCCCAGATAGCTCTTAAACGGCAAAGAATTTCTAAACACTTGTTGAACAAAATATGTTTAATATCAAAAGAACTTTCGTATGATGCCAAGAAAAAGGGGCTGGCCCTTCAATTTAGGGGCCAAAAGGGCTCTAAAGTCTTTCTTCTATAGCACTTTACTGAGAAATGTTTTGTAATATGTTTAAGAAGCAAAAATGTTTATCTTTCACTAATAAAACTATACATTATAAAAATTTTATTATGCGTTACGTAATTGGGGGTGCTAAGGGGCCAAAAGTCCAAAATTTCGATCGAATATATCTCAAAAAGGACAAATATTTTAAAAAGCAATATAGAATAAAAGATGCTTAGAATGATGTTTTAAACAATATTCAATCATAAAAGTTTCGTTATCTGACCCCAATAAGGAGATTAGGGGTCGGCCCCTTAAATATCATATCCCAGATAGCTCAAATACGGCAAAGAATTTCTAAACACTTGTTGTACAAAATGTTTAATATCAAAAGAACTTTCGTATGATGCCAAGAAAAAGGGGCTGGCCCTTCAATTTAGGGGCCAAAAGGGCTCTAAAGTCTGTCTTCCATAGCACTTTACTGAGAAATATTTTGTTATATGTTTAAGAAGCAAAAATGTTCATCTTTTACTAATTAAACTATACATTATAAATTTTTTATTATGCGTTACGTAATTAGGGGTTTTAAGGGGCCAGAAGTCCAAAACTTCGATCGAATATATCTCAAAAAGGACAAATATTTTGAAAAGCAATATAGAATAAAAGATGTTTAGAATGATGTTTTAAACAATATTCAATCATAAAATTTTCGTTATCTGGCCCAAATAAGGAGATTAGGGGTCGGCCCCTAAAATGCCATATCCCAGATAGCTCAAAAACGGCAAAGAAAGTCTTTCTTCCATAGCACTTTACTGAAAAATGTTTTGTTATATGTTTAGGAAGCAAAAATGTTCATCTCACATTTATTTAACAACATATTATAATTATTTTATCATGTGTTCCGTATTAAGGGGTTTTAATGGGTTTTAAGGGGCCAGAAGTACCAAACTTTGATAACATACCTCAAACAGAACAAATATTTTAAAAAACATTATTTTGAAAATCAATATAGAATAAAATGCTGAGAATGATGTTCCTAATAAAATTCAACCATCAATTTTTTTGTTGCCCCAATAAGGAGATAAAGGGTCAAATATCAAAGTCAAGGTCATATAACCTTCAAAAAATCGCACGGAAGACCTCCTCGTTGCTCGCAACGAGATCGTGTCTAGTTCTTCTTATTAGGGTCTTCCGTTTCCAACGGAAGACCCTCTTGTTATTCTACGGTTTCTTTCTATTATTATTATTCTTAACATTCTTTTTCTGCCTTCTTTAAAGCTTTATTTCTCGAAAACTATTCGCCCGATTTGCACAAAATTTTCCGGACTTATAGGACATCGGAGGGGATAAATGTTTTTAGTTAAATTTTTTGCTGACGTCACTTCCGGTTTCAGATATTGACGATTTTATAAATTTTTAAGGGTCATTTTGTCCATGCATCTCCTCCGAAACTAATCAAGATAGAAGCTTGAAATTTTCAGGGATTGTAGATGAATGTATGTAGATGTACCCCCATGCTTCCAATGATGAAAATTACTAAAGGCCTCAAAGCTCGCCTGGACCTGAAAATTGACACCAAATGTTTTCACGAAATTTTTGCACATTTTTTGTGAAATCTTTTGATGTACAAATATTTTTATAAAACATGTAATGCAAAAGTTGTTTCAAATTACACGGGCTTTCATTTGATATCAAGAAAAAGGGGCTGGCCCCTCAAATTAGGGGCCAAGAGGGCTGTAAAGTCTTCTTACAAGAACTCTTTACTGAATAATAATTTGTTAATAATTATAGAAGCAAAAATGTTCATTGTACAGCTGTTTATCTATACAGTACCATACTTAAGTCATATGTTACGTAATTAGGGGTTTCAAGGGGCCAGAAATTCAAAATTCCGATCATTAATATATGAAAAAGGAGAAATATTTTGAAAAGCATTGAAGAACAAAAGTTGCTTAAAATAATGTTCTGTACAATATGCCACCTTTAATTTTTTTTGTTCATGGCCCCATTTAGGAGATAAAGGGTCGGCCCTTAAAAAACACATTTGTAAAGATATCCTAAGAACGGTTAACATTTCGTGAACACTTGTTTAACAAAATATTTTTATATTTGCAAGACCTTTCATTTGATATCAAGAAAAAGGGGCTGGCCCCGCCAATTAGGGGTCAAGAGGAGTCTTAAATCTTCTTACAAGAACTCTTTACTGAACAATTATTTGTTATTAATTATAGAAGCAAAAATGTTCATTGTACAGCTGTTTATCTATACAGTATCATACCTAAGTCATATATTACGTAATCATGGGTTTCAAGGGGCCAGAATTCAAAACTTTGATCATTAATATCTGTGAAAAAGGAGAAATATTTTTTAAAGCAATGTAGAACAAAAGTTGTTCAAAATAATGTTCTGAACAATATGATACCATAAATTTTGTTGTTAGTGGCCCCGGTAAAGAGTTAAAGGGTCGGCCCCTAAAATACAGTTGTTTAGATATCTCGATAACGGTTAACCATTCGTGAACATTTGTAGAACAAAATATGTTTATATTAGCGAGACCTTTTATTTGATATCAAGAAAAAGGGGCTGACCCCTCAAATTAGGGGCCAGAAGGGCTATTAAGTCTTTTTTATAATAACTCTTTTCTGACTAATAATTTGATATAAATCATCAAGTAAAAAAGGAGCTTTTATTAATCTTAATTTAAAACTGAAATCCGTTTTAAAATCGGACGATGCATTACAAAAATATTGGGATTTAAAAATTGAGTTTTCCGGAAATTTTGATTCCAGGTTCTTGGTTAAGAAAATAGTGTTATGTTAAAAGTTAAATTAACTCGTGCCTAAAATGATTCGGAAATTGTTAATTCGTACTTGAAGACATTCGGGACTTTGTTTTTATTAAGTCGTTCTAGAAATTGTTAAGGTTTTTGTTAATTCGTTCTTGAAATCATTCAGACATTGTTAGGTCGTTCTAAGAATTATTCGATTTTTAAAAAAATATTTTTTTCATTTTCTTTGTAGTTGGTTTTAGAACTCTGCTTAATACAGGAACTTCTATCTTTACTCTCGACACCACCGGAAGACCTTGTCGTTGCTTTGCAACGAGCTTTGCTCTAGTTCTTCTTATTCTTCTTCATCCAAATTTGTCCAAGCCGTAACTTAAATACCCTTTGACATTAAGACTTCAAACTTAGAACATAGGTAGATGGTATTGAGAAGGAGTGCACGCCACCAAAATTTTTGACCTTGACCTATTTTCTTTTTCAAGGTCAAGCGTTTTATAAAAAATAGAGTTTGGACTATAACACAAGATTCCTTAAACATACAAACTTTTAACTTGTATCATAGATAGATGGTATATAGTCCAGTTGAACCTTACCAAAATTTTTGACCTTGACCTTAAAATTTTATTTCAAGGTCAAATCAGAAAAAACTTCATTGTTCACCTCCTATATATTCTTTGACAGAAGGACTTCAAACTTTACACAAAGAACAATTATAATACACTGAGGTGTACTATTGATAAATATTTGACCTTGACCTTGTTTTACTCAAGGTCAACTTGAGAAAAAATAATTAAATTTTGTCTGGGTGGTACCTTAGATACCTTTTGACATTAAGACTTCAAACTTGGAACATAGGTAGATGGTATTAAGAAAAAGTGCAGGCTATCAAAATTTTTGACCTTGACCCTTTTATTTTCTTCAAGGTCAAGCGTTTTATAAAAAATATAGTCCGGACCATAACACAAGACTCCTTAATCATACAATCTTTTAACTTGTATCATACATAGATGGTATATAGTCCAGTTCAACCTTACCAAAATTTTTGACCTTGACCTAAAAATTATATTTCAAGGTCAAATTAGAAAAAACTTCATTGTTCACCTCCTAAATATTCTTTGACAGAAGGACCTCAAACTTTACACAAAGAACAATTATAATACACTGAGGTGTACTATTGATAGATATTTGACCTTGACCTTGTTTTACTCAAGGTCAACTTGAGAAAAAATAATTAAATTTTGTCTGGGTGATAACTTAGATACCTTTTGACATTAAGACTTCAAACTTGGAACGTAGGTAGATGGTATTAAGAAGAAGTGCACGCCATCAAAATTTTTGACCTTGACTTATTATCTTCTTCAAGGTCAAGCGTTTTATAAAATATATAGTCCGGACCATAACACAAGACTCCTTAATTATACAATCTTTTAACTTGTATCATACATAGATGGTAAATAGTCCAGTTCAACCTTACCAAAATTTTTGACCTTGACCTAAAAATTATATTTCAAGGTCAAATTAGAAAAAACTTCATTGTTCACCTCCTAAATATTCTTTGACAGAAGGACTTCAAACTTTACACAAAGATTAATTATAATACACTGAGGTGTACTATTGATTAATATTTGACCTTGACTTTGTTTTACTCAAGGTCAAATTAAAAATAATTAAATTTTGTCTGGGTGGTAACTTGGATAGCTTTTGACATTAAGGCTTCAAACTTGGAACATAGGTAGATGGTATTGAGAAGGAGTGCACGCCTCCATAATTTTTGACCTTGACCAATCTTGTGTCTCAAGTTAATTCATTTTCTAAACTGTATCATATATGGATGATATCTAACATATAGCTGACTTCATTCTTTTTCACTTATTAAATTTGCCCCATATTACAATCCTTTGGGAGAAGGGGAGACATGTGTTTTTTTGTATAAAAAAACAATACCCACTAGTTACAGTCATGTTTCTTTTAATGTGACAGCTCCATATGATTGGTGAGGGGAGGAGTAGAGGAGCTTGCCTAGAGGCAACACTGTTAAAAGTCCTTCATGCCAGAGGTAAGTACATGTACACAGTGGCTATTATCCCTAGCAACATCATCTGATGGTAACTGTCACAAATGTGAACGAGACTCTGATCATGGTATTACTTGTTTATGGAAACATGGGCCCCTCTAGAAACTAAATCTTGATTTTTCAGATCAAATGCTTCCTCGGTATGGTTTATTTTTAAATAAACAGTAGAAATAAATTGGAAGTGAAGTTAATTAAAAAAAATTTGTTGAATTTTAATCGAATTGTTGAAGTTTAAAAAGAAAGCATGCCTGCCTCATAATATTAGAATTTTTTTTCATGAGAAACTGAAGATATTTTTTTTTCACCAGAATTGTATGAAAAATTGCTGATTTTTGTGGGTAATTTTAGCTCCCACCCAGATAATAGGGATGAGTGCGACTCTGAACAACATCGGTGACTTGCTGTCCTTCCTGAAGGCCGATATCTTCTCCAGCGACTTCCGACCGGTAAGGACTAGACAGATCTACTATCTGTACTATGTGTAGAGAGATGTGTGGCAGCTTTGTGATATTGTGACTGGCAGTTTATTAAAATATTTCCATTTTCTGATGAATTGTTGGTTTGTTTGAGTCATTACATATAGTATATACATGTATACAGATATTTTGTATAGTAACTAGATTCCTTATTTTACCCGAGTACCTAATTCCACGATTCAACTGTTATTTCATTAACGCACCAAAATATACATGTAAAACCGCCATTGCTGAATTTTTATCATAGTTTCCTTTACTTTACATCTGTCCAAAAAATAAAAGTGAGATTTTAAAATCCGTTGGATGCTCTTCTCACGATTTTAATAGATAGATAGTAATTCCTCGTATATTATTCAGAATCAACAGTACCGGTATTCACTGAATATACTGTGGATCCATTAGATTTCATGGTAGTTCAATTTTCGTGGAATTTATTGGTACCTCTCAACCATGAATTAACATCCTCCACAAATGAATAAATAAGGGATATAAAGTCATATTTCCTTTTGTAGGTTTTAGAAAGTACACAAAATCAAGTCCCCGTGAACCTATAAAATGTCAGCAGTCCACGTAAAGTGGCCCCCAGGAATTTTAATGATTCCATAGTATATATTAAGTATCAAGTATCTATGTAAACATGTAAAGTTATCCACAGGCTAGACAAGTTCAGTATTATACTTACAGGTGAAGCTTACAGAGTACGTCAAACTACAGGACAATATATTTGAAGTACAGAAAGGTGTAACTCTACAAGACAGCTTGGATCATCAGAGGACCGTTACATTTGAGGTTTGATGATTTGTTTTGATTAAATGGAAATAACGATATCAATATAAATTTTGAGATTTCAATATTTACTACTAACATTATCATCAATAAACTTTTAAAGGATTTAAAAATCATTTCAACTGCAGTATTATAAACTTTTTTTTTTTTATTAAATTGGAAATTAAACTAAATAACAGATACGTAAATATTGGGAATTAGGGAAGCAAATAACTTTAAACTGGTTCAGTCCAGCATCAGTTAAGTGTCTGAGATTGTGTTTTTGTCCAGTACAGTCCAGAGATGGCAAAGGTAGACCCTGACCACCTGCTGGGACTCGTTACCGAGGTGATTCCTCAACACTCCTGTCTGATCTTCTGCCCCACAAAGAAAAACTGTGAGAATGTGGCCCTCATGCTGAGTAAGCTGATGGCCAAGCACAGAAGGTGAGTGACCGCTCTCATCTCACCTTGTACTCCACCAAAAATCCAGAGGGTTGGATGTTTGTGGCCATCTTAATTCTATATTAATTTCTTTTAGATGAGGAGATCTAATCTCTATTCATCTGTATAAAGATATAGAAAAAGATTGAAATTTTAAAGCTAAGATATATGGATTTTTTCTTTATTAAATTATAGTTTATAGCTATAAACATCCTATTTAAATATCTGAGGAAGATCTCAGACTGATGGTGAATTTGTGGACCACCTAGCCTCTGTAAGTTTTTGGACATTTGGAACAGGGAATTATCATGAAATCATGTTAATGATGGAAATTTGGATTAACTTATTTTAGAAGTATTCTGATTCTCTAACAGAGAGCTCAGTCAGGTCAGGAAACAGGAGAGGCGGGATCTACTGAAGGAGCTTTACCGGGACGGAGAGCAGAGGATGTGTCCCGTGCTTCAGCATACCATTCACTTCGGACTGGCGTACCATCACAGCGGGCTGACCACAGACGAACGCCAGCTGCTTGAGGCTGCGTATACAGACGGCGTACTGTGTGTCCTGGCCTGTACCTCTACCCTGGCCGCTGGCGTTAATTTACCGGCTAAAAGGTTAGTCATTTTACAAAAGTCAAAATGGTTCCTAAAGGTTGACACTTACATCTTCTGTAACAAAGTGGATGTTGTATACATGCTCCTGTGCTTACTGGACACAGTAATTTTACAGTCTTGTTATAGGCTATAAGAGTTTTTCTCAGGGATGTTACAGGTAAAACTTGATGTGAAAATTGATTTCAGTGAAAAAATATAATTTTTCTGGAAATCTCCATACAATAAAGTTCCTGACTGTCACTTTGTGTTTAGAAAATTCTTGCCTGAGAAATGAAAGATTATTTTTCCTTTTGTATTTTTTGTTTTGCAGGGTAATACTGCGTAATCCATACATAGGTACACAGTTTCTCAACAGGAGTCAGTATAAGCAGATGATTGGTCGAGCAGGGAGAGCGGGGAAAGACACGACCGGAGAGAGCATCCTCATTGTCAGTCCCAAGGACAGGTGCAAGGTGATCATCATCATCATCATCATCATCATCTATCTCAACCAAAATCAACATAATCTTCTTATTCCACTAATCCACTGTAATAATTGCCGTGATCATCAACATCATTGAATTTCCCTAACTGGCATTCTAATGGACTTTTAATGTGATTTTGTCAGGTGTGGGACATCATCAGTGGACCAGTAGAAAGCTGCTTCAGCAGTCTGACTTATGACGATGGAAAGGGAATTAAATCCTTGATCCTCTCCTCCATAGGCTTACAGGTATTGCACTCTCAAGTGGTAAACAGAGCAGTAAAGAGGTAAAGAAGGTCAAAGTCTTGTATGAAAGTCATTAAACATGAAGCCTTCAGTTCAAGTACATTCGTTTAGGTACATGTAGAGGTATATTTAAATATCGCATAGGATCATGAGCCTTTTGAAAATGCTCATATTGAAATTTCCTTGAAATGCTCACTTTTAGCCTCCTTTCTCTCTTTCTCCCACCAGATAACCAGCACCACAAAGGCGGTATTTGACATGATGAGTCAGACCCTGCTTTCCCTTCAGGCCTCCCATTTGTCATGTGACATTGTTGCCATGACGAAGGATGCGCTTCAGCAGCTGATTGACGAGGGATTGGTTGTACAGAAGCGGTCATTATCCCAGGGAGAGGAGATCTTCTGCCATGACCCTTCTCTAGAGGTCACTCCCCTGGGGCGTGCCACGTTTAAAGGTACTCATCCATTTCACACTATGCTCGTTTGTTGGAGTTTGATGACAAAATTCTTCTAAAAATAGTATGATTGAATACTGTAGATTCCTTATTTTATGTGAGTACTTAATTATTATTAACTGTTTTCCATCAAATTGCGAGAACAAAATCGCGAATGTCAAATTTTTATCATTGATAGTTTTATGTTGTTTACATATGTCGAAAAAAATAACAGTGAGATTTTAAAATTCGCTAGATGTGATTCTCATAATTATATATAGAGATACTATTGAGAGATATAAATTCCTCTCTTTTAATAAGGAAGTTTTATATATATATTAGACACAGATTCATAACTTTAAAATTATTCATGCGACAGAGATTTTTTTTCCATAAACTTAAGATTCTAAATTGGAGAGAAAGTGTAGATTTCAAGTAAATCTTGCTTGATTTTTCCCACTGTTTACCTGTACTGATATACTTGGTCCATTGACTTGGAGTTCTCCACTGTTTACCTGTACTGATATACATGGTCCATTGACGTGGAGTTCTCCACTGTTTACCTGTACTGATATACATGGTCCATTGACGTGGAGTTCTCCACTGTTTACCTGTACTGATATACATGGTCCATTGACGTGGAGTTCTCCACTGTTTACCTGTACTGATATACATGGTCCATTCACGTGGAGTTCTCCACTGTTTACCTGTACTGATATACATGGTCCATTCACGTGGAGTTCTCCACTGTTTACCTGTACTGATATACAAAGTCCATTGACGTGGAGTTCTCCACTGTTTACCTCTACTGATATACATGGTCCATTGACTTGGAGATATCCACTGTTTACCTGTACTGATATACATGGTCCATTGACGTGGAGTTCTCCACTGTTTACCTGTACTGATATACATGGTCCATTGACGTGGAGTTCTCCACTGTTTACCTGTACTGATATACTTGGTCCATTGACGTGGAGTTCTCCACTGTTTACCTGTACTGATATACATGGTCCATTGACGTGGAGTTCTCCACTGTTTACCTGTACTGATATACCTGGTCCATTGACTTGGAGTTCTCCACTGTTTACCTGTACTGATATACTTGGTCCATTGACGTGGAGTTCTCCACTGTTTACCTGTACTGATATACTTGGTCCATTGACGTGGAGTTCTCCACTGTTTACCTGTACTGATATACATGGTCCATTGACGTGGAGTTCTCCATTGTTTACCTGTACTGATATACCTGGTCCATTGACTTGGAGTTCTCCACTGTTTACCTGTACTGATATACTTGGTCCATTGACTTGGAGTTCTCCACTGTTTACCTGTACTGATATACATGGTCCATTGACGTGGAGTTCTCCACTGTTTACCTGTACTGATATACATGGTCCATTGACGTGGAGTTCTCCACTGTTTACCTGTACTGATATACATGGTCCATTGACTTGGAGTTCTCCACTGTTTACTTGTATTGATATACCTGGTCCATTGACTTGGAGTTCTCCACTGTTTAACTGTACTGATATACATATTCCATTGACGTGGAGTTCTCCACTGTTTACCTGTACTGATATACATGGTCCTTTGACTTGGAGTTATCCACTGTTTACCAGTACTGATATACCTGGTCCATTGACGTGGAGTTCTCCACTCGGCTGTAGACAGATCTGTTTGATGATTATGTATGATTTTTATTCAGGGTCCATTGACCTGGAGTTCTCCACACAACTTTACACAGATCTGAAGAAGGCGGAGGAGTCCCTGGTTCTGGCCAGCCACTTACACCTGCTGTTCCTTGTAACCCCCTACGATCTGGTCAAGGACGTCAGACCGTCATGGATGACCTACTTCAAACAGGTGAAACAAAGCCCATTTTGAGCCTGTTTTAAGATATAGATAACTTGCAACAAAAATGAGTTAACCATTGCATTTATTCATGTATTTATTGTAGTACTAGATGTATCTAAATTAGTAAAAAAAATTACCCATTTATATGTATACAATCATGTATATAAGGATTGTCGTAGGCTATGCAGGTTTGAAGTTACAGTGAGATTTGAATAAGTAACTTTTCTGTCGCTGACCACTGAACCTCAGTGGCCGCTGCCTTAAAGTGTTGGTGTGATCAGAGCAGCAGGGACTGAGTCATGTTCCTCCTGTTTAAGGACACCATAGATTGAGTGTTACCTGTTACTCTTTCCTTCCCTTTGAGATCAAAGACTGTCAAAGGGCCTCATGAGTAACAGACATACACATAGTACAGCGACTGCATACATTTAGGTCAGATTAGTTTTAAATTAAAAAAATATCACATGGATTTTGCAAGATCATTACTATTGAAAAGATATGTCCTGCAAACCTTGACTTTGGGGCAAAATTTCCATATCCTATTGGGATAAATTGAGTTGTAATGATTTTTTTTTAATCATGTACAGGATGTCCTTGCTTTTATTATGAAATTATGTCTAAGCAATCTTTAACAGGTGCTTTTGGTCTTATAAACTAAAGGTATTTACATGAACATGTATGCATGGAAGGTTGATATATTGTGCAAAGCTTTTTTTCAGTAACATTTTGAGATTTGCTACAAAAGTTTAAATTTATGTCTTTGATTACTTTCTTAGATCAGTCTGTTGACTCCAGTGGAGCTAAAGGTGGCTGAATTAATAGGTGTACCTGAAGCTTATGTTGCTAAAAAGGCCTCTGGACAGGTGACTAGGCAGGTAAGAGTAACATTATACTAGACAGGTGTTGTATTATATGAAAATACATGTATTATCATTTATACATGTAACTCAAGAAACAAGAACACTATCCAACATTGATGTCTTTGGAGCCAGGTAGATCCAATCAAGTTTGAGAGAGAGAGAACGAGAGAGAGAGAGAGAGAGAGAGAGAGAAGATAGAGAGAGAGAGAGAGAAGAGAGAGAGATTCCAATAGAAAGAGAGAGGAACATTCCACTCTCATTTGATCATTTGAGTAAATTACTGTAAACTATGGAATAATGATTGAAAGATGTTTGAACATGTGGGGTGTACATTAATTTTATCTGATTTTTTTTTTCCTTGGTAGGTTGTGGATGAGTTTGTTGTGAAGCGGTTCTATCTGACTCTGATGTTGTACGACCTATGGAGACAGAAATCCCTGTGGGAGGTGGCCGAGAAGTTTGACCAGCCCCGGGGGTTTATACAGAACCTCCTGTCCGGCACGGCCAGCTTTGGTGCTTGTGTCTATCACTTCTGTCAGGTAACGCTAGTAACGCTACAGGTAGTTCTTTTAAAGCTGTCAGATGTCCATGTATACATACACCCTTGGATACGTAGACTTTCCATATCTATACAGAAAACTTCGATTCTTTTAATCTTTTTATTGACCTTGACTTCAAAGTCTAGGCTTTATAGCTTCCTCCCTTCAAGCCGAATGTATCTAGCTTGGGGGAAATTCAAGATATTTTCTGTTAAAACATTGAAACGTTGTCCTTCAAAATGGTACAACACATAAGTATATATATTTTTCTTTGTTTTATGTTTTAAGGACTGTCTTTTGTATACTTTATTAATATATTACTGGTAATTTGGTTTAAGTTGTTTTACAGTACGTGAACTAATTTTCTTTTAGGAGTTGGAGGAGTTCTGGGCCTATCAGGAGTTACTAGGGACGTTTGTCAAACGACTGGCATACTGTGTGTCCGCTGAACTTCTGCCTCTGATGGAGATTTCTGGAGTTAAGCTGGTGTGTAGTGAATATCAAGTTTTAAAAATTCTTTGCTCACTGGAAGTTAAGTCCCCTCAACTCCCCCCCCCCCCCCCAAAAAAAAAAAGTTTCTCAGGCACTGCCACACAATGCCAATCGCTTAATATGTTTTGCTTGTAAATCATTATCAGTAGTCGAAAATGAAAAACATTTTGTACTTTACTGTCCTGTGTATGACAATCTTCCATTTCAATATTGTGATATTTTTAATGATAAAATATACTATGGTAGTCATCCCAATGAAGAAATTGTTAATCCTAGTGATAATGAAACATGTACTACAAAATGTCTATGTGTCTACTTATATAAATGCTTTAAGCAGAGAAAACAGTTCCAAGGACTAGAAAGAATTTTATAAAACTGTTAGCGCTAAAGCCTTAATGTTATAATATTCTTTTGTCTGTTTGATTTTATTTTGACTGTATGCCAACATGGGGAAGTCAATAAACTGAATTAATTGCTAAATTGCTAAAGGGGAATAACTCTTTTATACATAAAGTTGAATTTGAATATTCCCCCACCAATCTTGCTACATGTATGCCTGTAGCATTCCCCCACCAATCTTGCTGTATGCCTGTAGCATGATAAAACAAGTGTGCGTTTTATTTGGCTTGCCTGTGATTACATGTAGAACTTATGAAATTTGTCAATTAAAGTTTAAAACATATGTAAATGTTTAATTTCACCAAAAATTTACACTAAAATTCATAAATGTAAACATAAATGTGCATGTATTTACAAGAGTTTTTTTTCACTTAAAGAACTTTACTTGTTTATATGCATATATGATGTAGGATATTTATTTGACATCTGTGTTTAAGTTCTTCTATTTTCTTCTTTTTAATAAATAAAACAACACAGGGCCGAGCGCGGCAGCTGTACAGTGCAGGGTTCCACTCCACCGCCCAGGTAGCAGCCGCTGACCCAGAGACCCTGGTCAGGTCCATCAAACAGATCCCACGCAAAGTTGCCAGGCAGATCGTGGCTTCCGCAAAGGTAAGATATGTCCGTCCCTCCTAAGCAAAGTTCACAACTTTACTGCATCATGTTCTGAGCTGGTTTTCCAAAGGAAAGGGCAGCCGCCAGAAGAGTACTCCTAATGTATAGGTCAATAACTCCTCCTACAGTTTTCAAGATAGGAAGCTGTTGTTTTGCAGATCAATTGTACATATATCACAGATGTGCATATCACTTGGATTTTGATTATTGATAATTTTTTGAAAAAATACCACCTGTTAAACTTTGTTTGCTTATAGAGTACCCTATTTCTCTGGACAGGTTGTGTTTATCAATTGTGGGATGACAAATGATTTATGGATACTGTTTACAATACACAAAAGAGAACCTGGGTTGCTGTCACATTGAGAGCTTTTCTCTTGTTTCACATGTACTTGATTTTTGTTATTTAGAATGTAATATGTAAGGGATTATTACATCATAAATAGATTATGATCTTTTATGAAGTTTTACTAAATAGATTAAAAAATCTTCCTGCATGCTTTATTTGTGTGTAGTGGTACTTTAAATGGTATTCAAAAGAGTTTAACTAATTTTTTAGATAAAGAATATGGCCATTTTTATTTTTTGATTTGTAAACAAAAAATTTTCATTACTATTAAAAAACAGTTTTTCTTTAAAATCTTGATCTCAAGAAAGCTTTGTTATATATCCGGTAGTCATGAGATAATGACGTACGATTATATATTTATGAGATTAGATGCTTTGAAAATTTATGTACATGGCTGCAAACACAATGGAAAAAGTTTAAACAGTGTTAGAATCATCAACCAAGGGATTCATTGAAAAAATATTCAATGGCAGCAATTATTGAACTCGTAGTTGATAACAATTTTGTGTCCATTCTTTACAGCTTCTGTTAAATGAGAAGGCTGAGGCGCTGCTACAGGAAGTGGAAGACCTGGTGACTGTTCCAGTCGACCGAATGACCTCACAGGGGTCCCAAAGGTCATTGTCACAGCTGAATGAAATGGATATTTTTTCTCATTCTTTTTCATCCCAGTGAGAAAGTTTTGATTGCAGAAAAATAAACCTAAGGCTTGTGCATCTCCGTTTAAGGTGATGTAATTTTTGCAGCTCATCTCATTCAATTATTTATGCTGATATCCGGGATTCTATTGACAAAAACAGAGTGCTATAAATATATTGGTTTTATTCTTACATGTATCCTTGTCAATGGTTAAAAATCAAATCAGCGAGAAATCAAACACCTGACTGCAGTGTTGTAACTACAAATGGTGCTATAAATCCTTTGCTCCAAAATTTGTGAAAAAAGTATTACAGTCCCATGGACTATAAAGAAATCTCTGTTAGAATGAGATAGTGCAATTTAACTGTTATACAATGTATTTACATGTTTTATGTAGTGACATGTATTAGCATTTTTCAAAGACTGTGATATTATTTTAATTTGACAATGTGTTATAACATTGCAACTGTAAACTTTTGATCATATACCTCAATAGAGCTCAGTGAGTGTTGAGAGCTTCTTCTAAAGATCTTATATCTTCAGTGGATCCTGTAAAAAGATAACGATGTGTTTACATTAAAACATGTTTAACTGTTGATCCATGATAGAATGAGATGTTTACATGTACAGGTTCTTGTTTATTACGGTAGGTCTTAAAATGATTTTTGTTCTTCATTGCATATCTGAATGACAATTTTGTGAAAAAAAGCAAAATCACTGCCAACATATGATTGCATTAAAAATGTATTCAAATGTCATAGTTTTTGTTGTTTTTATTTGTTCATATGAGGGAATTAAAATAAATGTCGGTGTTCAGGCCCCACTGTCACCAAATTACTCAGCCTGAAGTCTGTCGAGTTTATACCGTACCTAAATCTATGCACTTCCTTATCAGATTTGAGGATTAAAGGATTTGAATTAAAAACCACTCGGTCTGGGGTCTTGATTTATACCCTAACTATATGGAGTTTCTTTTCTTAAGGATTTGGGTTGAAAACTTATGATAATTTGAGTGATTTGAAACTTTCAGTGACAACTGGGTTGAAAGCAGTGTAATGGATAGAAAACCCGTGGGTTCCAACGATGTCAAATTGCAAATTTAACCGGGTTGAAAGCAGTGTAACGGATAGAAAACCGGTGGGTTCCGACGATGTGAAATTGCATGACACTGGGAATTCAACTTCTGAATCAGTTGTTATAGAGATATTGATATTTTATCCCATATTGGAAAAATGCATCAGTCTCTTCCTTCTCTGTAGAACTTGGGTTTTCAAACGGGTTGAAAGCAGTGTAACAGATAGAAAACCTGTGGGTTCCGATGATGGCAATTTGATTAAAAGCAGATATGCTTCAGATATATTTCAGATATGCTACCATTCCAGTGTTTTTTGGGGGCCGAAATTAGGCCCCAGTCCCAATTGGAAATCTAATATTTTCATGATTTTGGACCAAAAATTCCCAATTGTGGTTAATTTTTAAAAAAAATCTTTTTATAAGTTGTCAAAATTTTCAAGAAAAACTGAACATAATAATAAATAATTTCAAGAACTCTAAAAAAGAGTGTTTTATTAGTATTTGAATCAATGATAGAAATCATTAAATTTCATTACAATATAATGTATAATTGATAAGAACAAATTTTACCAATTTTCCTGTTTTGTCACTATTTTTCCCAATTGAAAGGGCCCCTGCCCCCATTGGTGAAAAAAACCCCACTAGCTAATTATCAGATTGGCTGATTTTAATCAAATTGAGTAGGGTTGAGTAGACTAGAGAATCTAGACTAGATAATACCTAAATTTAACTTTAATAATGTCACTTAGTTTTGTAACTAAATAAAAATTAGAAGTTTATTTTTTTTAGCCAAATAGACAAAGAAGTAGATCAATATATATCATACATTTTATTTTCTGTTTTGTTTGCATATATATATAGGGCCTAGCTAGACAAAGTTAAAACCTGTTTTCTCAAATATCTAAGTTTTTCTGAACTGTTGGATTCACATTAATATTATTTTTTTCTTTGTGTTGAGCAGGTTACTTTAATTTGTTTCAATGAGTTCATATTATGGATCATATTCGAATAAAAGTTTATGCGTGAAAAGAATCTCAAAATAAAAGTCCGGAATTGTGAGCGTTGCAGTAACTATTCTTTTACTGTATTTAATTTCTGATATCCAATGAAAATGGACTTCAGATCATGTGCCAGTTATTGTCCAATCAGCTCTGTCGTCTTGACCGCGTTATGAGCAGGATAGCTGTCATGGTGGATGAGCCAAAGAAGTTCAGACGACAATTTAAAGAGTGAACAGATGTGATTTTCATGATATAAATCGATAGATAAACTTCTATACTCGAACAGGTAACGTAAAATGCTAGCCATTCCATCGAGCGTGATCATTATTTACAAATCCTAATTATGTAAGGCGGTAATGTCGTTTCGTACAACTTTTGTACATACATTGATTCAATGGTATCTTTTAAAGCAGTACGTTTATTCAACAAAATACACAGAATAATTTTTAACTGAACTATTTATGCCTTCCCATTGCTCAGGGTCATCCTTAAAATCGAAGTGTTTTAGAATCAAATGTCAAAGGAGTGAAAGACTTCCATCACTCCCAGTTCTGATGTTAAACATGGTAAAAGACTAAAAAAGAAATGTGATGGATGTGTGTATATGTATATATATGTATATGCTCAGTAATGCCACACTCATACTATAGCACTAGCTAGTGGGTTAACCTTTAGCTCAGTTGATGGAGTCCAGGTTTTTAGAGAAAGGGTCCTGGGTTTGAGTCTAGTTGTAGTCGTTCCTCCTATTCTGTTACAGTCACTTTATACAGAAATTACAGATTTGAACCAGGTTCCAGCTCATAGTGCCTCCAGTGAATCCTCAGAAAATTGTGGTTTACCCTTGAATAAGTAACCCTTTCAAAATAATTTGGTTACTGCTATTTTACAAAACGGATTGCTATCTATAGGTGGGTGAAACATGACAAAGAACGCCATGCATGTAATTATATTTGCCAAGAGCGAACTTCAGTTTTGCAAATCTATATTGATTTGCCCTTCAAATAAAAAAAAACACTTCTAAGTTTCTGTAAAAATATTTATTCCATCTTATTCTTCATTTAACCTACACTTTTTATAATGATGATATAGTTTTGGAATTTGTCAAATTTTTTGGTATGCTAGATTTCCAATGATTTAAAAGTTTTATTTCTATCATTGCTCACTGTGCCGTGCATCAAAGAGACAAATGTGCAAACAACTGTCAAAGGCTTAACATGGAGGTCACGTAATGAGATGGTAAAAAAAAACTTGCATGAAATTGATTTATTTAGAATATTGTTGGGCTGAATATTTGACCTTCAACCTGGAATAGACATGTTACTTTCATGAAGAGTATCCAGTGGTCAATAATTTAATAGATTAAGGTGTAAGATCTGAACTCTGTCTTATATAAATCGTGGTTTTGCAGATACATGTAAAAGTCTAAAATAATAAATTCTATTTTCAGATTAAAAAAGAAAAATGGCCACACCAGATAAACTTAAATCCTTGTTTGAAGATCTTGGTAAGCCAACACTAAGAGGAGTAAGAAAGTGTCCAAAGTGTGGGACTTACAATGGAACCAGAGGGATCAGCTGTAAAAACAAAGCCTGTGATGTCGTTTTCAAGGAGAGAGAGAAAAAGAAAGGACACAGTGCAGACGCTGTCAAAATTATGACTGGTTCTACAGTCCAAGTGTTTTCGGTCAGATTGCGAGACAGGGGTCCGGACTATCGGGGCTTCGTACAGCTCCCTCTGTTTCAGGACATGGACGGGAATCCAGCTACAGTAGTAGACCAGGCTATTGTGTATCAGGCTGCAAGGTGCTATGTTGACAGTTGTTCACGGAACAGCCAGATAGGGTTTCAGAGTGACTCGTGCCCACATATACGGGCAGCTATTGAATGTGAGCAGGAGGCCTTGCCACTGACTCTGAAGAACTCGGTGCTAAATGCCTTACAGGTCCCTAACGATACTAAACAGGCTATTTGGCTCCTGGCCACAGAGACAACGGGACCTCTAGTTCAAAGGGTCACCAAAAACATCATGGTGGTCAAGTGTAAAGTCAGTCCAAAGCAGCCTCTTGGCTTTTTACATTTTGCTTTTTTCGAGACTTCAAGGAATCGAACTCAGCCAGAGCATAAATTTCAATGTACATGCAGATCTTTTAAGGTACAAAAAGTATTGATTTGTATTTCATACTTTGTAATTTTTGTCATATGATTTTGTTTCTAAACTATTACTCTGCAGTGTAAGAATGATCTGTGCTGTACTGGTTTATATATATTTTCAGACATATTTACTTATTCTTGAATATTCTAAATTTTGTGTCTGATTTTTGAATTGGGTGATACTGGTATTTTAATAAGGAAAATAGTGTAGTTTTCTATCGAGAATTTGTTACTAGATTTAAAAAATATTAGAAATTGTAGAAGAATGCTAACATGCTTGGCTATTTAGCATAACTGATGAATCACCATCTGACAAGCTGTATTGTCATAACAAATATGGATATCATTTCCCCAGAGTGTGTTACTGTGTATCATTTATGTTGTTTATCCTTTAAAGTAAACATATTAAGAAAAATTGCATTCACTTAAAAATGATTAGTGTGTTCCAGTACAATGTAGTTGTGACTGTAGAATTGATAGCAGTGTCAATTTTAATGGGTTTTTTCTTCATGTTTGATTTTTCAAAATATGTGAAGTAAATCAACAGGAAATATTACATATGTATCCTAATGACAGGGGTGATTTTATTTCTTTGAAGACAAAGCCAGGCCCCAAAGAAGACCTTCACAAGAGATGCGTCCACTTTTATGCCTGTATATGTGCTTTTGCCAGCGATGAGAAACTTCAAGAGGAGTTTGAATATTACATAAACTTGGATGCTAATTGTAAGTTGGGGGTGAACGAAGTATTAATTACAGAAGTATTTATTCAACAAATCATCATCTTTGAACAGGTTAAGATGCATAAGATTAAGATGTATTGGTAATACTCGGTAAGTGTTTATTTATGAAGCCAATGCTTTTATGATACTAGAGCAAATACATGTATACCGACCAGTATATATTTTGGACTAAACATGCTAACTTTCTTGATATTCAGTCATATTTATGTGAAAATAAACTGAAATTGGCTTTCATACAAATTTTTTTCCCCATTTATATTGGGCGACCATCAGTTTCTCCCCCTGTCAGTATCTTTTAAAATGACTTTAAAGTTTATTTTGTGACAGATCAAAGCATAAGAAAAACCCTTTGAATTTGCTTCTTCACAGTAGTTTAAATACACATGCTGCTTTCAGAGGGAGCATAACTTTTGTCATTGATGGTGTAATCTGAGCAGCAATACGCTCTCTTTATAGTGTCAATACCAGCAGAAATCTCTCAGGAGGCGCAGGTGGTGGGGATATTCCAGGACAACCAGATAGACCTGTCGCCCGACCCCACGGCGCTGGAGGTGGTCATCACGGAGGACTCGATACGTCCAATCAAAAAACAGAGGAAGGATGAGACACTAGGTAAGTTACCCCAACTGGGTCAGTAATCAACAAATGTGGTTAACTCAAACTTTAAATATGAGTAAAGGCATACACTTTGGATGTTTTCTAAGGTTTTAATATTTGCAGAATTCACTTCATCTTAGAGCCATTTGTATCTGTTTCTGTCTGTTATTACCATATTAATCATTTTTCAAATTCTTGTTTTAAATTACTTGGCCAATCTTGATCGCACTGACCTTGTTTTTTGAGTGGAAAATATTATATGAAATGAATTCAATTTTTTTTTTTATACAAATCTTCTCCTCTGCTCCCGGGCATCTAGAAGACAAACTTAGTGCAATATTATGATGAGCAAGGATGCTTCTTCTAAAATATAGAATTTATGGTCTTAGGTTCATATGTCTGGTAAAAGGGGGAGACTTAGTGGTTATATAATCTAAATGTTTTTTTCCTTAAAAAATATATATCTGTTCTGTACATTTAGCAGACAAAATAAATTTATGAATTGGTTAGAAAGAGCATACCCTAAGAGATTCTTAATGTAAGTAAATGTCATATTAATTTGCAGTATTGAATGATTTCTTTTTTAACAGTTCAAGCCAGTAATGCTTTGCTCACTTTACAAGAGGGAAATGGAAGTGCAGCATCACCCAATGGTATCAAGAAAAACAGCCCTGTCAAACAAGCCCTGCAAACGAAATCCACCATCTCCACTGCCAAGAAACCAGGTGAGTTTTTACAGCAGTAGTCAGTGTGACGTCGGCTTACTGTTATAGAACAGGCCCCGGAAGTCAGTCAGGCAGTCTCAGGCTTCAAGTAAAACATTGAAGTGTTATTATAAGTTTATAACATGCTTACATAATTTTAAAATGCACTCTTTGATTATTTTTCCTATTTTATTAGACAAATTTTAACTCTTTGCCCCTAAAGCCACCTTTTGAATGTAACCCTCTTTTACGTCCAATTAGCAGTCGCTAAATATTTGAAATATTTGATTTAGTGATGGTCTCAAACATTCACCCCACACAATTAAACTTTGTCCTCTTTTCAGTACATCTTGCAATCATTTCCATTTTTATCTGAACCGACTTCCTGTTTGCTGTTGTTTGTAGGCACACAGCCAGTGGACGAGTCTCAGGTGGTGGTGTCGTTCCATCAGTGGCTGGGCAGTGTCACTGAGAGGATCAACCAAACCATGCACTACCAGTTTGATGGTAAGGGGGGAAACTGGTACTTATAAATCACCCTCAATGAACTAAGGCTCTAGAATTACGCTTTCCCGTTGCCCCGAGCAATAAATTTCAGGCCGAGCCATGAAAACTTTTTGAGTACCGGTACTTTAGAATAAATCAGTAACACTAAACATTTAGCTACCAGAATCTGGAAAAAGCTACAGTAACTATATTTCATGTATTTTATCTCCGAAATACATCACCGGTAGTACAATTGCTTTTATAATAACAGAACCAACCTGAAAAGATCTTAAAATCATAAAATAGCTTTAAAAACAGAAACAATGTTTTCAAAAAATGTTCTGTCTACATATTTGATTAAATCAATAGACATTTCAACAAAATGATAAACAAGTATAAATGGCGATTGCTTAAGTGGTGTTTACATTAACAATTTACAAAGAAAAAATGAATATCAAGGAATTGATTATATTTTTTTCCAGATTTCAGTTTTCAAATTCTGTATATTTTGTGAGATAAATTAGAAAATGAAACATTCATCCATTCAAGATTGATTAATGAATTGATTTTGAGAAATAAATATATCAGTAAAATTAGCTGATTTTCCCTCTCTTTTTGGGGGAATTTGGGGCGTATTCTGAAACTGGGCTAGTGGATTCCAAGTCAGTACATGCACAAGGGCAAGTGGCTTTAAAAAAAAAATTTAATCCCTGTGAACTCTAACCTAAGTTTTTAATATATTCTCTGATAATTATTGGGCTGATTCAACATTTTGTTTATTTCCATTCACTATCTCTTCATAATTGAGAAGGATGTTGCAGATGAAAAAGTGTAATTGTTTATTAAAACATAATAACAAGACAATTGCAAAATTAAAAAGAAATAAAGAAGATGTTTGTTTTTAGGTAATCCAGACCCATTAGTCTTTCACGCTCCACAAGTCTTCTTTGAATGTCTACAGCAGAGAATCTCGTCTGGCAGCAAGAAGAAACGGCTGCCTAACTTCACGACCTGCTTTGTCCGGAAGGACGCCCTGCCCCTGGGGACGTTCACTAAGTACACCTGGCACATCACCAATGTGATGCAGGTCCGACAGATCTTTGACACACCAGAGGTCAGTTAAATTCAGAATCTTACAAGCAGTGTTGTCTCCATGTAATGTGAAAAGCATGTTGTATGGCGTCTATTCGATCTGTTTATTAACAGACAGAGACGGTTTATCAGTAATAGATACAGACAATTGACCAGTTATACATAAAGTAATAGAGACAATTTACCATTTATAACAACGAGTAAAATTATCTTCATACAAAAGATTCTTACAATTCTTTTACATGTACATGTATAAACTTTAATAGTTTTATGCCTAAGCCATGTGTACTGGGCACTATTTGAATTGTGATTTAAGCAGTTCGAGATCTTTTTTTATTCAATACATATGTGTATATTCTCATTTGAGAAGTGGACAGGCATAGCCTACATCCACTTCTCTTCGCAAGCCCTATAAATGCATTTACATGTTTATGTTTAATGCATTTATGTTTAAAATATAGAAATAATAGGTCTGTTACGAAAATTCAGGGAAACTGGAGTCAAAACATGGGTCGAAGCATAAACCGTCTTTGGTTCCGATATTTACACGTTTTCCAGAATCAAAATATGAGGGCTTGCGAAGAGAAGTGGATGCAGGTTATGCCTGTCCACTTCTCAAAAGAGAACAGATATGTGTACAAAATACATTTTTAAAAAAAGAAAAAAATGTTGTTTGCCTTCAAACCAGACTTGAAGGAAAGAAACTGTTTTATAAAACATGTATATATTGGCATTTTACAGATGAAATTGGAGATCTATCGCACCTTTGTTGAGAATAGAGATGGTACTTATGATTTGTATGAAATGCCAAAAACCCCTGAGAGCATGGAGGAGTCGTATAAAGGCAAAAACCCCATGCCAATCAGACCGTTTGAACTCAAAACCTTCCTCAAAGTGGGTAAGAATCATAATGATTGAATTTGAGAACACTAAAATAGCAATACTTTGAAATACTTTGAAATCTTGCCTTCTGAAGTTTATGTAGTGTGGAAAAGTGTGAAAATAAATGTAATTACATGATTGTATACTGGTGCAATCAATTCTCCTAGCCTGATGTTTGGATTTAGGCGGTACATGTGTGATGTTGGATTTTTAAATTGATTTATATTATGGCTTTGTTTAGGATCTTCCAATGAACAGAAAGAGCCCACACCTTTCATCATCGAGTGGATTCCAGATATTCTACCCAAGTCCAGGATCGGTGAGCTGAGAATCAAGTTCGAGTACGGTCACCAAAGAAACGGGCAAATTGTTGAGGCGCGGTCGATTGTGACCCATGAGATTCCAATCCAAACTATACAACTACAAGAGGCATTATAAAGTAGCTGTCTCGACTACCAAATGACTACATCTCTTAAACAACAAAAGGCAAAATAATCTACCTGTCTCAACAACCAAATAACTGTAGAGCTACAAGAGGCGATATAAATACGGACTCATAACAACAAACAGATATACAGCCTTCGCTACAAGAGGCGAAATAAACTTAGTCTATCAACAAACAGATATGCAGCCTCATGCAGCCTCATGCAAGAGGCGATATAAACTATCAGTAGCTGTGAAAACACCTGAATGACTTGATGTATACAGCTACAAGAGTCAATATAAACTACCTGAGAAAACAAGCACCAGAACTTAGTATCAATGTTCTGTGAAAGATTTCCTGTGTGATCTAGTCTCGTGTGAACATATGACAAATTATGTTGTTAGCAGACTCTGTTAAGACAATGTTGTCTTCAGACATCATTTCAGTATTTATGATTATTACATGTACTAGTATATTATCAATATGTGTCTGTTCCTGTTGGCATATGGAATATCAATTAAACTTTGAAAGGAAGACTTTGGAAGTGCCAAGAGTAACTGCTTTACATGTGGAATATTTTAGCAGAGATTTTAATTGCAGTAAACTATGAAAGAATACAAAATAAACAAAAATACGGCATTTCATCTTTTTTTTTCTGTAAGTGCAAATGTTTGAAAAAAAACCGTTTTTATGGATTTCAGTCCAATACCTTTAGCACATGATGTTAATGTATGAACTTCTTTTAGAGAGAAAGAGAGGAGAGAGAGAGAGTACATGATTTTATTTGTAGTAGTAATCTTACATTTATTTACAATCGTCCATGACATCTAAGTCCAAGGAGACTTAGAAAAAAGTATACATTGAATATTCTTTTTCATTGTAATAATTTTTATCTTTGAGAACAAATAATAAAGAACTCCACTATCCCTATGTGAACTACAGATGGAAAGTACATTCAGATCTAATAGCAGCCAAATTATATTAATGTCATTATACAGCTAAGGTGAACAGATTATTATAACAGTACTTGAAATGTTTAACTGTAGAAAGCAAACATTCTTTCAAGATTGCTCATTAATTTCTTTATTAATTCCGGAAATATATTTTCTCACTCAACCGACTCTAAAAATACATTAAATTGAGTGTTTCCGTCGTGTTGGAAAACATCTGTAAAAATTTTCTCGTCAGCTGTTAGAAATGGCTGTTGACCAAGGAACGGTGTATTTGGTTATGACGGCGACAATAGGAGTAATAATGCTGTTGGTTTCGATATTCTGCAAGGACAACAAAAAAGGTAAAACTGCTCAGAACTTCGAGGTATCTTGATGTCTTCTACAGCTGTTCTAAGCATTTATTGCCAGAAATAAGTCGTATGGTGGTTTAAATCTCATTGAATGGTCAGTCGGTTGAATGGTGAACTGAATACAGGATTGAATAATAAACCCTTACAAACCGACGGTGTTTCAAAATAGCAAATTCATATACACAACAGTGTTTGGCATTTTGCTAGTTTTAGTTTGTTAACAATTTTAAAAAAATCGTCGTTACCCAAATACATCCTATTCACACTTAGTCAAAGAGCAGTATGTCAGTTACTGTTAAGGAGTTCGTTTGATGTGTAGCCTAGTATAATTTTTGTAGAAAAACAGGAAAATCGTGATGTAGGAAGACAGGCTGCGGCAGCGGCTCGGGCGAGAGAGGAACTACCCCCTGGAGCCAGGCGCAGAGCGAGACCGAGGCGCAACAGGATGGACAACAGAGACGAGGGCTCAGGTAATTACTGGCATTAATTAATCATCATCGAATATTACACCATACTCCCGAAATTGAGTTGACTTATCAGCAGATATAATTTCTATTTCTATCATTATGTGACAAGAAAGTCATGGTGAAATATTTTTTCATCGTGTCCCAAGATATTTATGCAGCACATTTGGACAATTTTTTTTTATGATAAAAATGCACATATATTTGAAAGAAGTGCAATTGAAGTCAATGAAAGGAAAAAAATGTAAAGTATCTTCATTGACACATATAATTATAACGTTTTTCATGCCGAAAAGTTCTGAGGAACGAAAAGACATTTCTTATGGAAATTTAGAAATGGAAATGTTGACATCTTTTCTCCTTTCAAATGTCCCTCAGAATTCCTCACATGATATATGATTTTCCAATGTTATCATCCAAATAATTTGAGACATTGAATTCGCCCTGTATTCATTTTGTCCACTGACAACGAGGGGGTTAGATAAAATGAGGTCGAATATTTCCCCATATACAGTATTGAATAAAATGAACATTGTTTGAACTTTGAGTTACATTGATAAATATCGAATAATTTACAAAGATGTGCTGCAGAAATATCTTGAGACAGAATATGAAATAAATTGACCAAAGTAATCTGATCTAGCTGATACTTTAATGTCATTGCCTTTCATTACTTTAAGTTTATATAATTTAAAACATTTAAACTGTCATTTTTATGGAGTGGTACCTTTTTCTACAGTTCAAATATTTACTCCACCACCTTGATAAATTTTACAAAACATGATGTCCTTTCGAGGCACGTTGAAACTCATTTTGCCACCACAAATAGTCAGTCACAGTGAAATTAAATCTTGGGTTAGAATTACCATAGAATACATGTGCAATGAAAGCTCTAAATATGATTGTGGCTGTCTTATTGAATGACAGATGAAGAGGCCCTGCCATTAGACACAGATGACATCAATCCATTCGAAGATTTTGAAGGAGAAGGGAGAAAGATTGGCAAAAAGAAAATGTTAAAACTGCAAGCCAAGGAAGAGAAAAAACAGCAGAGATTGGTGTGTGGTTGATTCCTCTGTCTTTTCAAAACAGTATAAAAATTTATAGTAATTGCAATTAAGAAAAATATGTTATTTTTATGCAATTGTTTCACAAGAATATGTATATATACAGATGTTTTATACTATGAAGGCTTTTGAAAGTATTCAAAGTTTTTGATAAACAGTGAGTTTTTTCCTCCCCAAACATTAGGCTGAAGAAGAAGAGCGGAAAGAGAGGAAAGAGCGTGAGGCTCTCCTAGAGAAACAGCGGAAGAAGGAGGAGGAAGCGATGAAGGCGGAGGAGGCAGCGAGGGTAATTAGAGATGGGAAACGAGGGTCTTCATTACATATAGTTCTGTCAAAATATAAGCATGTAATACATGTAATGGAAGGGGTAGCCAGGGTAATTAGACAGAGAAACGAGGGTCTTAGTAATCGCTGTCAGAATTGGTGCATGTATGAATTTGCTACTGTTGCACTGATTTCTTAATCTCATCTACTGATGTACAGATATAATTAACTTATTCTGATTATACACTGCATTGATACAGAATTTTTTTCACAATGTACATGTAACTGAATTGGGATAAGGATGTTGTTTATTTCATAGGTCACAGGCCAAAAAGATTTATTAATGAGAACAGAGTATTTTAAAAGAATCCCTTCAACTTAAATTTATGATAACCTCCATATCTATCCATTATGATTTTTATTCAGGGGGAGGGATGTTAATTTTGCTCTTAAATTTGAGAGAGAAAATGCAAAACATATCACACATGTACTAGATATAATGATATAATGATATAATAATATAATGATATAATGATATAATGATGTTACATGTAGTATGATTCTAACTGCTAATGTATGCACCCTTCACTGTTTCTGTTAACCTAGTAAGCATTTTCTGTCTTGAGAGCCTTTGTTCTTTGCTGTCAAGAGTGAATATTGAGTGTGGCATTTTGAAATGCTTTCCAGGCAGAAGAGGAGCGAATTCGTAAAGAGGAGGAGGAGAGGCGTGAACAGGAGGAGTACCTCAAACTGAAGGAGGCGTTCAGCATTGAGGAGGAGGGAGAGGAGGATGTGGGGCCAGACCTGAGCGTGAGTTGTCTGCCCTTTATTACTGAAAGAATGGCTCTGATTGGCTTTTAAAGAGACCAGGACGATTGGTCGAAATGACCACCTTGTAGAATTTTATTAAATGAAGCCGTTATAGTTGAATACCGTCATTCTAAATGATTTTATGGAACCCTTTCTGTATTGGTACATATACTTTATTTGACAGACCTTTGTTGACTTTTATTGTTTAATTACATAAACAAGATTTATACCGAGCGCAGCGAGAGGCGGGCGAAGCCCGCTTCGCGAAGCGAGGATTAATGGTAACACGTATATATAAGAAAATCAGTGAAAAATGAAAGTTGAATCAGGGGTACTAAGGCCCAAAAAATTTTCTTCCAGCCCTGGGCGTCGCCATATTGGCAGCCATTTTGTTTTTAAAAAGTTAGATCGATCATTGATTGACTGGTACTTATCGATGTTTATTGCCCCTAAACTCGATTAAAATGTTCCAGTGTTTCAATAGAAGGTAATTTTAATGAAAAGAAATAAAAGAGGACACCAGATAAGTTCCAATAGTGCTTTAAACAAGAAACACGACTAGTTTTATGTATGTCTTATCAAATTATCAGATGGAAAATAAAAACAATAACATCAAGGAACTGATCTTTTAGATACTGAATAAAGTATTCAATTTTATTACCGCAGCATTTATATGAATTAAATCGATAAACAATGAAAGAAGATATTTAAAAATGTTCGGAATAATAAACGTAACTCTCTTCGGCTATTTCCGAAGACAAAATGTGTACGTTTAATTTACATCTGAAAATGACGTCATAATGTAGACAGAGCACGCGACATTTAGTATACTTTGGCTAATGATTTGAATAGGCAACCAGGCGGATCCTACTGTGTGCGTTTCAAATAAATTTTATTCTACAAAAATCAAACTGCACTGTGTTAAATCTGCGCTCGTTCCATTACATATATTATTACATAACTATTAACTTTTTGAAATTGAAAAAGGTAAAGCCTTTTGTTTGTAATGTGTAAATTTAGAGATGAAATTTAAAAATCAGATGTTAGGAAAAATAGATTTGTTTACATTAGGCTAGTATATCATGCTTGGAATGGTTTATTTTTTAGTTAACGTATCATTGTTTTCCTCTGTTTTGCAGTCGCAGTCTCTGCTACAAGAGTTCATTGATTATGTGAAGGTGAGTTTGTTACCTGGGTTGAAATCTGTCTCAATTTGAATTGGCAAGACACTATTACAATAGGTCTTGTGGAAATGTCCATTTTAATAATGTATATGTTATGCGATTAGTCTCAAATAACTGAATTAACTGAATCTTTTGTTTGCAAATTCTTTGAACCCTTTCTGCCCTGCAGAGCAATGCTTTTATTTTTTTTATGTTCATCGCTCTAACTGCTTACTCTCTCCATTAGATTATAGTTTCTTTGCCAGCAGTTGAAAATAAATTCATCTTTCATCTTACTAGTCAAGTTCCTCCCTATTGAATTGTGGATTAGAGTTTACAGTGTCATTGTACATCTATTTTTCACTACAGGAGATGAAGGTTATAATGTTGGAGGACCTTGCAGCTCATTTTAAAATCAAGACACAGGTCAGTTGGTATTCCAGGTCCCAATAACTTTAACTGTCTTCTCAATGCATGTGAATTTCACCAGTGCATGCAGTCATATACAATAGAGAGTGAAAGCGAGTAGAACGGTCATTCATTCTGCAAATACAAGCATCTCTTAATCTAACATATACATTCATTTGACAGAAGCATTGAATGACATTCAAACATTCCATTTTGATTTAGGTTTAACAACATCATTGCTTAAGTAATACTCTATTGCTAAACATAAACTTTGGGAAATAATTCAATTATGTGACTTAGATCCCATGAGAACAAAAGACCATTGAGTGAGTATTGGAATATGAAAGACTTGCTGTCTCTGCCCCTTATCTATTCCCAAAATCACAAACAATGCAGACTTTCATTGTACACTCATTGATTTATAACTCAACTGCGAAAAAAGATGTAAAAGAAAAACTTTGACATTGGGTGATTTGACTTTGTTTATCTTTACTTTTTATTTTACACTTTGGTACTGTACATTCTCTATAGGATGCGGTTGATCGGGTAAAAGACCTGCAGGAGAACGGACAGTTGACGGGGGTCATGGACGACCGAGGAAAGTTCATCTACATCACGGTGGAGGAGCTGGAATCTGTGGCGAAGTTTATCAAACAGCACGGACGAGTGTCCATTACAGACCTAGCTGAGTCCAGTAATCGGCTGATCAATCTAACGCCGGACAACACCGAGGTACAGAAAAGACTACTCACCGAAGTCAGCGCGTAGAACGCTCAAAGTTAGGAGAGATTTGAGGAAGGTGCCATTGTGTTGAAATGTCTGTTTGTCTGTCTGTGTGTCCGTACAAGCGGATCCTCAGTTACACCACCAACTGTTTCTGGTTGACCAATCGATACATCTTAGATAAGTTGTTCCAGGCCTGTGTTCTTGGATCTTATGAATGGATTGTATTCATGGCTTAAAGAGGGAGGAAAAAAAAATCTTCATTCATTGGACAAGTAGTTCTTATATTGTATCGTCTTTAATCTAGTGAATTACAAAACCCAAATATGACTTATTCTTTGTCAATGTAAATTTAATAAAAGTTTGATTTATTACAAGGCATATGGAACATTGTGCAACATTTACATCTCTGTTAAAAGTAAAGGCGTTGGCATCATTGCATGCAGGGTAGCATGATTTGTTATAAAATAAGGGATCATCAAACTGAAAACCCTTAATGCCTTGTAATCAGGAAAACTATAATTGTGCAATATGATTTAGATTTGGTTTAGGAGGAGCTGTCGGATAGTATGGCCAAGTTTGACAACAACAGTGAAATGTTGATAAAGACTAATATACAATTATTTAATGCTTGAGCAGTCAATAGACCAGAATATTTTTCCTGAGGTGCAGGGAACAGCTCAGTATGATCTATTGCCCGAGGCCAACGGCCGAGGGCAATAGATCATACTGAGCTGTTCCCTGCACCAAGGGAAAAAATTCTGGTCTATTGACTGTTCAAGCATTAAATAATTGTTTTATTACCTCATTCCTTTTTTAGTTTTCGGGGTTTACAATTTGCATATTGCAGATAGTTTTCGTGCCATTATGCAATATACTCAGATTTTTTTTTCATCTTCTACATGCACAAAACCTGTTGCATGCATTACAACATCTCAATTTAATATTAGTTAACACAAAGAAGGGGGAGTCTTCAACCCATTAGATTTAAAGTAGTCTTTTACCATATATAAAGCTTTAGATTATATGATACTCCATTTTTGATAACATTGAATTTAGTTTCATTAAGTATTAAAAACAGCGTCTATGTAAAGGAATATACATTCCCTGAGAACTATCGAAAGGATGTAACATTAACAAACCCGCGTTCTGAAATACGTTGCAGGTCCAATAGATCGCAGTCTATTGACCGGCGGTCCAATAGATTGCAGTTTTTTGACCAACAGTTCAAAATAGACGCAAATATTTAATTTGTAATAAAACAACAAAATCCCTTTGATTAGGTAATAAAAGGTTTTACCAAACTACCCTAGATTATAATTGTGTGAAACATACTATTTATTTTGGCGGAATGATTTATTTTTGCATACTAATGTAGTGTATAGTATATTGATGATGTAACACTGTACCTGTTATACATAGTCATTGTTTATGTATTTTAACTGTTAATGTGGTTCAATATATACCGCCGCTATCAAAACACAACTCCAATACACGGGAAGTTGTGTACCTAATATAATTAAGGAGGTTGAATTTTAGCCATAATTATATCATTTATTATAGAAAAATTCCAAATATTCTTGGGTAAAAGGGAAGGGACATGCATTTATTAGTGTGTGGAATTAGACATCATTATGAAGGAGGAGACACCGCTGTGTGAGTGGTTTTGTTTTTGTTTATATATTCACTGCAATAATTAAACATCTTGTTGACCTATATGATTGTTGTCTTGTGTTAAAGTTTTAAATTCATCATTTGATTTTTATCATGTTAATCGTCAGCTGTTTTTACGGATGGATTAAAACGCCCTTGGAGATAATTAATATACCTGGGTCTGTATCTTTTAAATCTGAATTTTAAAAAAGATATATATTTACCGGCATATGTATGGTAGTCTACATCAGATATCAGACATGTCAACTTTACATTTTCCTATGACAGTTGTATAGTGAACCATTATTTACGGACAACCTGTCTGACCTTAACTGAGAATGGCGTTATAAAAAAGGTTCTGCTAACTATTCACCTTGGATGCTATACAATACCTACATGTATATTCTAAGAGGAAACGGACTTTTATTTACTAGTTGTATTATTTTCCTGTAAAAAGTTCGAATGTATTGTTACAAAATGGTGCCTTTAAAATTTACTTCGGTCTTAACTCCATTAGTTTGTTTATTGACATTAAAGTCAGGTTTCAGTAAACTGTACATGTACGTGTATTTGAAGGTTTTACCACACATACCCCAACTGGTACCATGATATATTTAAAAGTATCCAATGTTTATATTAAATCCCGAAAATCCATATTATACCAGTGTACATGGACACTTTAGAAAACAGAATTTTGAAGAAAAAAAAATTACCGGTAGATATAAATATTATAGTATACCAGTATAGTGTATGGTAATTTTACTTTAATCTAATGAAAAACAGTTTGTCGTCCATTCGATTTTTTTTTCAGACCGCGAGCTACAACCATGCAGCTGGCCGTAAAACTATATTTAACGGTTTAAACTATATAGTTTGTGAACGCAGATGCAAGTTTGTTCTGTCTGTAAATAAACGATAACCATATTTTGCATCCGTTAACTGTAATTAAGAGTTTTTAATTATAGTTTTCACAAATTGTGTAACTATATCTATCAGAAAAAAACTTTGTTTTGCAATCGCCAATGGTTGTTTTTAAGGAATAAGGAATCATTCTTTGAGAACATGTATTATGAGGTGATAATTTCCGTCGCGGCGGGTCAAATCCAATAAGGCCCGGAGGGCTTTATGATAGATTTGACCACGCTCCGACCGAAATTATCACCTCGATCATAATATTCAAAGAATATTGTTACCTATGTTTATATCATTTCCAATGTGTACACTGTAAACAACATTATTTTAAAACCACTTTTTTATGTAGCACATGCTATATATTTCTACGCGGCGCAGCCAATACCGTGTTTCGGCTATGCTGTAAGACACGCCCATTTTGTGTCACTCATGTTTAATGATGTTATTGGGGTTTAGGGTTCAAAATTAATATTCAGTGTTAGTTACAGTTTTGCACCTCTGAAACATTGATATCGACTGTTCAGTATTGTTTACGAACCCTACACTAAAGTTACATGTAACTGTTGACTATAGTTGACGAACCGTAAAGTATATTTAACTTCGTTAACTATAATTTTCATCTGTAAAACCATATTTAACGGTTGTAAAATACAGTTTACGAATGCTTATCTATGTTTATCCGTCTGAAAAAAAACGTTATTAAAAGATTTTGCTGACAAATATAGATTCACATTTGTAAACTACATGCATAATTTACATACGTTAACTATAGTACTTTTATACACTGTGAAACTATGATTAGCTCATTTATGTGAATTGGGTGTGCCAAAATGCCTACTATATATATATATATATATATATATATATATATATATATATATATATATATATATATATATATATATATATATATATATATATATATAAAGTAAAATTAACATAGTGTAATCAATATATATATATATATATATATATATATATATATATATATATATATATATATATATATATATATATATATATATATATAAAGTAAAATTAACATAGTGTAATCAATATTGGCCTTGACATGAATATTTTGTAGATATATCATAAATCATTATTATGCAATTTTAAAAGATGATTAAGATTACCGGAGGAACTCTTAAGTGGATTATATCTGTTATATCTGGCTGTCCCGGATAGCTGAGACCAGAAGGAAAACTGAATCAGGACCACAAGATAATCTAGATTAATTTTTAATTCCTCAACTAGGACGGAATGTTTTAATTTTATTCTGCAGCGCATTATTCAAATAAACGATCGAAATGTGTTAGATATCATATAGTATATTTTCTGCTTTTTTTGGTTATTTATGTCGGCACATAATGAGATGAAAATCCATATATAGCCAGCAAAAATGAATTTGCATAAAAATAATCTTTTAAACTATGCACAATTTTGCACCAACTGTTTATTTTCGTCCACGAGGAATTCTTTATCTTCACACTTTATTTCTGTCATTTTCTTTAAAAATAAAATTTTAAAAAACCCTACGATCCGAGATCAGTGAAAAATCTCAGTAAGCGGTAAATAAGGAATCTTATCATGTTGGGACCAAGAAATGTGGGTTCATCTCTATTTTAACAGTCCTCCGATAGATTAATGTTTCTTTACACTTAATATCTTCAATCTTTATGGGAAGAAAGAAAACATCATTTACATATATTTAAGTGCGGATCACGCAGATTTCCCCTCCAAATGGTTCCAAAGCGATTCAATTATATAGTTGTTTGAAGGGGAAAATGACAAATTGTGAACGATAAACATATTTTGTAATTTTTTCTTGCCGGACAAAGGATGTTTATGTCCTTCGCCGTAGCGGTTCAATAAGGTCCCAGGACCCTACAGAACGACCGCATCCATAGCAATTGCAAGGATGCTACTTTTGCCCCAAGGTCCAATTTTCACGGTGTCTCGCCGCTTTTTATAAAGACCAGCATTAAAAGCACCCATGTTCGAATTTCCTTTAATCAATCGTAAGCCACGTCAGACGTCTTTTCGAACGCTACATTAATTCTCGCAGTATCTACGTAAACAATCAAATATTTAGTCTATATGTACCCGAGTGATAGAAATCTTTTTCTACATAAGAATTTCATTTGAATCCTTTCCATCCGATTGAAGTGCAATTAGGTTAATATTTGACCCCATTGTGACCCCTGTAAGAGTCGGGCATATAATACCCCCGGATCGGCGACAGACAGACACTCTGTCCTGTATGGAGGAAGAAGAAACATGTTAATCCGCGCTGTTTTCGTGGTCGGGGTGTTTCTAGCTGCGGCGCTCTCCGTCCCTTTGAAGAGTAAAAATGACGAAGGTAATCTTGAAAATGAGTAAATATCATCTTCTCTATACTAACAGTCATTCTTTTTAGTAATATCCTTCTTGTTTTACATATAAGGACCAACAATACATTTTTTTTTCTCTTATTAATGAAATGGACGAATCTTTGAATTAAATTCGGTGAAAATGGTGTAAAGAAAATAGGTTTATTTGAAAGTATAATTTTTTTCAATCGATTGGGAGAGAAAAAAACAAACCTTTTTTTTTTAAGTTTGCCTATAAATGTATTTTACTTAAAAAATTCTAGAAGACAAAAAATTGATAAAAATACTGAAATTAATGAGTTACATAAAAAATGTATATTAGTGATCGATCTTTAATATTAAAGTTTTTTACAAATTAAGGGAAAAAAATGACTAATGAATAAACACATAAAAACGATAAAGAACGGAGAGAAAGAAATTCAAATAAAAAGTACAATAAAGAGCAACAATCAAACAATAAAAAAAAAAAATACAAAATCTATTTACAGTGTATATTTTGTTTTTGTTACAGATTCATTGAGGGAAGAAGTACGAGAACTGCTGGATTATCTCAAGGAGGACCAACCTGACGATGAATTATCGGTGATTATCCTTAAACAAGAGTACACGCCTTGAATTCAACGCGTCTTTTATGTTTTACAGTTTCTTTAAAAAGGGGGAATTGACATTTCACTAAATGTCTTTTAACGCTAAGTCCTATAAAACTTAAGTTGTCTTTTTTAATAAGTACATGATTTATAAATCAAGTAATTGTTTAACTCAAACTTATTTTTCAAATAGTATTTATGTCATTGGAGAACAAAATATAGAGTTGGCTAGGGTGTTACTATACGGCTATTCTGTTTCCTTCCTTAACAGAACTTATTATCTTTTTTTTATTTTACACAACGTATATAGCAGTATTCATTTACTTCATTGTAAAATAGTTAAGTCTAGAAAGTACGCAACACTTTTTTTTTGTTCCGTCTCGGACAAAAGCACACGAATAAAAATGCAGCACGTGACTAATACAGCACGTGACTGTCGTCTGAATTTCTGCAGACTGCGAGCGAAAAATTCATTATGCATTATGCAAAAAACAGATTTATGTTAAGGATGTTTTTCGTTGATGATCAAAATAATGAATGGAAATAAGAACGAAAAAAGATTAATAAAATATGGTGCCGAGTAAGCAAAATTGAGATTAAGTGTTCTCACCATCTCCTGTCAGAGCTACATGTAATAAGCCATTTAAACAAAAGACGGTATAATACGACGTAACAAAAATACAATTTTCACACCCCCCCCCCCCCAATAAAAATAAATTCTGCGAAAATAGAGTATACACTGTACATGCATGATTAAGTTGATGAATTTATAATTATATAACAATAATATTTCATTACCCAGAGAATTGACCACCTGGAGAAAGGGAAACGATTGTTCCGGAAATACTTTGGAGAAGAAAAACGAAAAAATAACGATGGGGAAAAAGACAAGGCAGAGAAGGGCAAGAAAAAAGAGAAGCCAGGAAAGCCCAGTGATATGATTGATGAAGAGGTACGGTTACTCTCTGTCAGTTTGATTTGAACATATTTTATTGTATACATATATATAAGATACATATACAAACGGTTTGGACACAAGTTCTGACAACTTACTAGGTCTTTACCATTAAATAGAAAAATTATACAAAACTTACAACTGTTATTGCATGATATAGAATTGTTATTACGATAAATGAAAATAAGTGATGTATACGAAAATAAGAATCATGCACATAAACTATATCAAACAAATCTACCAGTTTCGTTGATGTACAATTGAACTATAATGAGAATAACTGCAATTTCTGTCCGAATTCTGTCAGTTTGTCCGTATATTGTGTCTTTCTTCTCTATGTTTCTCTGTTTATCTGTCTGCTACATCTTCATCTTGTTTAAATATATCTCCACAGATCTATTGTCGACATATACCTCGGATGTTTATTTTGAGAATTCCTCCATAAGTTGTCAATTGTGTAGATATTTTAGTTTCTTGTTTGAGGATCGTTTATGCTAGAAGACAAAATACTTTCGACTTTTTTTTTTTTTTACATTTAAATCTACTTGGCGAGTGTAAACGCAAAGGTTATACAAAATAAAATAATTTTCTAATTTACACCCAAAAGGCTAATTAAATAGGATGTTAATGCTTGTAGTTTGCATGGTTTCTGGTCATTGCTTCATGCAAATCCCAAAGTACAGCTGTTAAAAGCAACACTTTCTCTGGTGGTAAATTTTATTTTCAGAATTTTGAAACTGTAATTTACACGCAAACGATTTTGTTTATACAATTCCAAAAGTTATACCGGTATATTTTAATTTACATTTACTGCTTTCGACACATCTGTATTTTACAATACATGAACATTTTTTCTGTTACATTTTATGACGATGTTCTATCATAAAACTTTGGATTATATAGACATCACGGCTATGTACGCTTTTGACAGAAAAATAAACTTCTGAAAATACACCGCTCTTGTTGCTTTAAAACATGTGTGATCATAGCGGATAAACAAATACCAAAATAAAAAAAAAAACACAAAAAAAACAAAACGAAAACAAAAGTCCACCCATCCCCTAGCAAAACCAACAAAACAAAACAAACAAAACAAATCAAACCCTAAACAGCGTGAAAATAAAACCAAGTTTCCTTTTATAGTGGTTTGGTTGCTTTAACGCATGACCACGTGCTGTCAAACACCTATCTGCGTAGATTGCTAACGACCTTTCAAACCTATGTTATTTTTCAAAATATCGGCGTGCGACGGCCTGTAAACAAGTCACGCTCTGCTGATTTTTGCTTCAGGATGTTGACCCAAATGACGAGAAACTAATGCAGTTATTGGAGGGAATGGCGGTAGAAAAGAACGGAAAGGTCTACCAGGTAAGGTCTGGATTTTGTATTTTGATGACGTCAGATAATATATTGACCTTCTAACGTACTTAAAAGTTACAAACATAGCCACCCCCCCCCCCACACACACACACCAAAAAAAAAAATACCCCCCCCCCAAAAAAAAAAATAAATAAATAAATAAATATAAAGCATTCTTATTAAATTTAGATTGTAAAATAATAAAACAAACACAGGGGGAATGTACAGTTGTTGGAACCGCTCATTTTATTTTACAAGAGATTTTTCTTTTGAAAACAGATTTTACCAGTTTTTAGCTCACCTGAGCTGAAAGCTCAAGTGAGCTATTCTGATCACATTTTGTCCGTCGTCCGTCTGTCCGTCTGTCCGTCTGTAAACTTTTTACATTTTGAACTTCTTCTCTAAAACCGCTTATCCAATTTCAACCAAATTTGGCACAAAGCATCCTTATGTGAGGGCGAATATAAATTGCAAAAATAAAAGTCCGATCTGTATTCAAAGCGGAGAAAACCTTGAAACTGTAGAAAAAAGGGGGTGCACTTTTAAAACTCTTCTTCTCAAGAACTACTGATTCCAATTCAACGTAGTTTAGTATAAATTATCCTTATGGGAAGGAAAATATAAATTGCAAAAATTAAGTGCTAATTCTGTTTCAAATCTGAGTTATTACGAAAATAATAATAAAGGAAATGCGTGTTTCAATCAGTTTTATAGCTTCGGGTTCGGCATCCGGTAATCCAGCATCCGGTAAAATGGGTAGGCAAGACTTGGTCTGGGCAAAACAAAGATTGGCAGTTATTTATCTGCCAATCTCATTAAAATTTCAGGATTTTTGATGGACTAGTATATTTGTATTCGCTGTAAATATTGCTGCAAAATAATGCGTATTTGGAATTGACGATTGTCGATCTGCCTTGGCTTTTATTTTGCCACGGCCCGGGTTTGCATACCCATTTTACCTAGACTCGTATTCCATACTTCTAAAACGAGGTTCTTTGTTTTAAGCAGCCATGACATTATACGAAAAAGGGTCGATCTGACTATGATTAATTTGCTTGTTGTGCAACAGTTCGGGTATGAAGGGAAATTTTTGAAACATGCAAAATATATTGTTGCCGATTTCGTGAAGTAAATTGAGGTTAAATATTTCAATGCGTTGACAGTTTTCACACATGACGTTGGTGTTAGCTTGTTCCGATTTTCGTTTCGTTTTCATTATTTCTGCTTGTAACCTGGGAACTACCGTCTGTATTATTTCGTGATTTTTACGTATCAAATCAAACAGAGACTTTGGTAAATCAAACAGTTAACTGCGCAAATTAAGCAAAATCTGATGTAATAAAAAAATAATGAAATACAATTCATTCTATCGGTAATTCGATCGGCATTATCTTTTGCGTAATGGTAGATTAATGCAATAGGTTTTATTGCGATGCTCTGCATTTTCTCGAGTTTAATTATTCAGTTTAAATAAAGTTTGACATTGCTGAAGGAAATATGTAGGTATATACATGTATATATATGATTCATTTCGAAAAAATAAATTGTGTTCTTTATTTGTTATAGTGAATGTTTCTTGTGTTTAATTGTTTTCAATTTCTATTTACTAACCATATTTGAGTGTTAAGCTTCAAATTATAAGCAAGATACAGAGATTTGCTCACAATTCTATGTTTGTACACAGATCTTAAAAACTAAAGATTAAAAAAGTAAAAAATTTGTCAATATTTATTAAGAAAATTTAAGTCTGTTCGTTCAGAAACCAACTTTAACATCTTATTGTATTGTAAACTTAACATTTTTTCGTCATTATTACTCCTACTGTACATGTGATCCTTCACTGTGTTTGTGTACATTTGTATAAACTGATTTTGAACCTCAAATACCAGTGAACTGGTCTTGAGTGAATAAAAGAATATAAAATCTTAGGCCATTCTTTTTTTCCATTTTAAATGCTGAATAGGAAATACCAAGTTAAAAATCATAAGCTGAATGTAATAAACTCATGTGAACAAAATATAAATCAAACCTAGGCGAACTGTGAGCTCTGTATCTTGCTTATAATTCTACAATTGACGCTGAAATTTCGGTTGAACATTAGAAAATCTCTATGAATTAGAGTATGTTAAATACTTGTACAAACAAAATAAAAGACTGATACTAGTAATCTGTATATATCTACTCTCTGGGGCCTTCTCTTTATACAATAAATAATGTGAAATCTACATCAATTTTGATAGTTTTTCAGACACGAGTAAATAAAAACGACATCTTTAAAACAGTTTCCATATTTCTGACACATTTCTGTTGCGGGGATAAAGTAATTATCGCTATTCCTAAGAATATCACAGCGGAAAATTATCCTGGTTTGTACGCGAAGTAAATAACAGTCATTTAATTATAATGGAGAAGACAAATAAAATTTTTGAATGTTTTTAATTTGAGGAATTGATCACATTGAGGTACAATTTGCTTCTTCACATCTATACATGTAGGGTTTTTAAAATAAAAAAACAATAACTATTATTTTTTTTAATACAATAAATATAGGGATTTGGAAGTTAACAACTGAACAGTATACCTCTACCAAATGTTTAGTTTTATATCTTGCGTAGAAATTTCTTATTCTGGTAAAAAATAGTATTTCATGAAGGTACAATGTCAAAGATTACATGTATACAAAAAAAGTGTAAAATTGGAATACTTTACAATATTTATTTTTTGTTTTTCTACCGAGGGACCATATGGCACAATATCTTTTGAACGCCCATTGTTGCTCAGGTGAGCGATGTGGCCCCATGGGCCTCTTGTTTCTTCTGTTTTTGATTTAATCTTAAAATTAATCAAAATAAACTCATCAGATTGAAATAAAAACGATATCCTAGCAATTACGTAATTAGTAAAAGGAATAACAATATATGTTTTATTACATTATATAAAGACAATGAGCTACTATCAAAATTCCAGTCAGGGTTCCAGCCTGGGAATTCAACTGTAAACCAACTAATAGAAATTTATGATAAAATTATATCAAGTTTAGGTAGAGGAAAAGATATTCGCTTTATCTTCTGTGATATTTCTATAGCATTCGATAGAGTTTGGCATCTTGGTCTTATTCATAAACTTGAGGGGCTAGGTTTTGGTGGTAACATATTAGGCTGGATAGAAGATTATTTGACTCATAGGCAAACATTTCAGATGTTAGATGCTGGGGTTCCCCAGGGTTCAGTACTTGGTCCTTTCCTATTCCTGCTTTATATTAATGACATTACTAATGGCATTTCAAACAATAATATATTATTTGCAGATGATACTTCTCTATTTGCTATTATTGATGATGATGTCATACATCTTAATCAATTACTAATGACCTTGACATAATAAAAAAATGGTCCAACACATGGGCTGTAGATTTTAATGCAAATAAAACTGTAAATGTTGACTTTACGAGAAAAAAATATTAGCTATTATGCAATTCTGTTTGGATATAATGGTGAAATCATAAACAATAAAAAAAAGTCATGTACACTTAGGCTTGCATCTACAGTCTGATGGTGGTTGGTCCAATCATATTAATGGTATTTATAAAAAAGCGTGCAAAAGATTGAATATATTGAGATTGCTAAAGCATACAATTGATAGAGAAACACTCGTTAAAATATATATGGCTTTTATCAGACCTATAGTGGAATATGTTGATGTGTGTGGGCCAACTGTACCAAAGAAAACTCTGAATTGCTTGAAAAAGTACAAATAGAAGCAGCCAGAATAATAAAAGGGTTGAGAGTTAACTCTTCTAAAAGTATCTTATATAGGGAACCTGGTTGGGAGACCCTACAATCTCGAAGGGATAAAAATAAGCTTATTCTATTCTACAAAATAATTCATGGTTTAAATTAGTACCGCAGTACTTATTAGACTTAATTCAACCATACTTTCCAACTGAACATGCATATAATCTTAGGTCTAATGGCAATTTTTACTCTCTGTCACTATGTCCGACTACTTCTTATTACAATAGCTTTATTCCGTCTACAATTAAATTATGGAATAATCTTGATGCAGAAATAAAACATTCATCATCTTTGTCTATTTTTAAGTCAAAACTCAAAAACCAAAATATACCCCAAACTTACAAACACTACAGCTTTGGCAATAGGAAAGAAAATATTATTTTATGTCAATTACGGAATAAAGCTAGCAATTTAAATGCTCATTTATTTAAGGATTTTTTAATTGATGATAGTCGATGTACAAACTGTGGGTCTGAATCTGAAGGTAATATAAATTTTTTTCTTGAGTGCCCAAGATACATTCAACAAAGAGTTTAACTTTTGAATCAATTTAATGACATTAGAGTACCTTTTCATATTAACTATATCTTTATGTTAGCTCTGACTTTTCATACAACTTTAATTGTAAAATCGTTTCTTATGTTCACAGTTATATTATAGCTTCTAAGCGTTTTTGACTTTTTTTACTTATTAGTTCTTTGTTTAATTACTGTTTCTTTCAAATGGGCCGGATCATGAGAACTTTATACTATGTCTGTCTGTCGGTATGAATGAATGAGGTGATGGGTTTATAAATGTAGGAATGAATTTGTTCATGTATATGTTTAAAAACAAATTGACTTACAATTTATAATTTATATGACAAAAGTCAAGCGGATTATTTAATACCCAATTATACTTTGTCTTGTATACAAAAATATCAATAATATATCACTCTGTAAACTGGTAAATAATACTATATACTATATTCTATGATTATTTTATAAAACCACTTCTTGACTTTGTATTTTGGAGAGGGTTTATATAGGCTTTGCCTGTTGCCTAATCCATTTGATAACTCAATAAAATATGTTTAAATTAAAATTAAATTACCACCAGGCACAAGGCTTGCACCCCGAACTGACAGCCATTGCCAAAGGTAACAAGATGGACAAACACCCCCTCACACCGGACCAGGCCAACATCGAGGGGATCCCCAGAGACCAGGTACACAGGCAGGGATTTACACAATAAAACAAACTTAACCCGTGTCAGACGGTTTGTAACACTATATAGTATAGTATTTTTTAAAGAATATGGAATCATTCTTTGAGTATTATGAGATGGTAGTTTTGGTCGGGACCTGATCAAATCCAATAAAGCACAAAAATCACCTCATGATATCCAATGAAGGATTCCTTATTACTTATATTTATATACTTTTCAGCCATTGTACGATCAAATATATGAATAAAGATATTAAGCAAACCCCGCTGGCGCCCCAATTATAAGTCATTTAAAGTTATTGGACTATAGTACAACATCGATACGTAGTGTTATCACAGGCAAAGACACTGAAAATGTATATATGTTTATACAATGACAATTGCTTTCAAGCTCGTTAGAACCAAATAGTGTGGATCCCTAATTAAACGCCTAGAATCAATATCCGCGTAAAATCGCCAGAACATAACTCGCGAATTCTAAAATATTGCTTTTATTTTTCGGAGAGCTGTAAACTAATATGAATCACAGGGGCCAAGTACGTTTTAACATTAAATTCAATGTAACCATAAATAAAGAATGATAAAAATTCGTCTTTTGCGATTATTTATTCTCGCTATTTGACGCAAAGCAGTGGAAAACACGTAAGTAAGCCCTCGCGTGAAATAAGGAATATACAGTGAATTGAATTACGATATAGAGGTATGTCAGTGTACATAGAGCAACGCCAATTGATGTGGTAGTTGGTTAATCATTGTTTTGCCAGGTTAAGTGCTTTTTGGTGATGTTTTGAATATTACATTTCATATGAATAAAGGGAACATTCATTTTATTTTCAAAAAGTATTTAAATTTTCAAGGTCGAAAGAAAGAAGAGAAGTTTTTGGAAAGCGGCGTGGAAATGGCCAAAAGCCATTGTACCGTTTACCATTGATAACAATACTATAGGTATGGCATTACACAACGTATGCTAAATTCACAATTCATATTTTTAAAGATCGGGTTATTTTTTGTAAAAAGGCATATAGTTATAAATTACGACTGAAGTTTGATATTTATTGGTGAAAGCTGAACAGAATAGTCTTAATATCAGTCTTATTGTTTGAATTTTTTGTTTTTGCAGTAAAACAAGGGAGTTATGACGTCATCAACAAAGCAGCCGAAATTTTCAATAATCGCACTTGTTTAAAATGGCTACCATACACACCGGAACTAGCGGAGGAAGTAGGACATAACCATTATGTGGAGTTCAGGAATTCCGAGTTAGTGTTCTATTTTTAGAATGATCATATTTCTGGCAATGATATGATTATCTAATGTGATTCATACTTACTCATCACGTGATCGTTTCATTTTAATATTCACTGCATTGTAGATAGCGTGCTGTGCATAATATTCCAATTGACACTGAAATTATGATACTTAATTTTTTTTTATAAAAAGCTCTGAAAATATACATGGTAAACGGACACTGAACCAATGAACTATCGCGGTACACGTTGAATTAAATTTAAAATTATAAGAACTGATAGCAATCGTTAAAAAAAATCTACAATGTAGCATTAAACAAACCATAAACTTGTAAATTAATTAAGATGACGTTATAAATATGACGTGTTGATCCATTGGAAGGTTCATACAGAACTGAACGCGTTTGCTCTTCAAACCAGACAAAGAAAGGATTAGATCTGCAGATATCTAAATTTAATGGCCGAATAGATTTTTTTTTAATTTTTTTTGGTTTTTCCTGTGTTACAGCGGCTGCTGGTCGTACGTTGGTTATATAACCAGGAGTCCCCAGGTCATCGGGATGCACGAGTCTGGTTGTATGAGTGTGAGTACAATTCATAACTCAAGTTATCGTCCTTGAGTCTAAGAAAATGACAAAAAATATATATTAAGCATTTATTTGTTAATTTGCATGTAACGTCCACAGCTTGTAATATGCATAATTTCCAAAAATTAATCTTATATAGCTGGCTAGTACAGTATCAGGTTTCATTTTAAACAAGCTGATTTTGAATATGTAAATGTATATAAACGCAGATGTCATATAGAGTAAACACATTCTTGTGCTGAAATAAGGAACATATTGTTTATTTGATAGGAAAATAATTGTATTAAAATGCGCTATTTATACCTAGAATTTCTTTTTGTTTTTTGAAAACGGACAAATATGATTACATTTTTATCAAATCACAAAGAGAGGATTCATTAACGTTAGAGTATATATATATCAAAACGTAACATGTCTGTGTTCTTCAATCATCGTTTAATTGATTTAGTCGTTTATATCATAACATATACATGTACGTATTGACTGTATTTGCATTTATTTCTTCAAACCATTTACATTTATACCATATAATGATGTATTCATTATTCACCAAAATTCCGCATGATATAAGAGGTTCCTTAAGACGTATTCCTGCAAGTCTCGATGTACTTTAAGGTTGGGATTTCAATCCACGAAATGTTACACGCCGCTGGCTTAATGCACGAACAGTCTAGGAGTGATCGAGACGAATACATACGTATGATCAAGGAAAACCTGAAAGAAAACATCGATAACGGCAACATGGCAAAGACAAGCACGTTCGATTTCAACGCCTACGACTATGAAAGCATCATGCAGTACAGTTTGTGGGTAAGAATTCATTCAAATCACGTTGTATTGGCAGCTATGCAGAATTTGAAAATAAAAGTTGTAGTTTTTTTTAAAAACTTTTTAGGTAAACGTCACTGCAACATTAACGATTTTGACGTGCAATAGATCTTAAATTTAATTAAATCTAAATCTACAATTCAAATTGATAATAACATACACTATATCTTTCAGTACTTTCAGTACTTTGATTTTTGTGTGTGTAGGCCTTTTCCAAGACCGGGGGACAATCAATAGAGTTCTTGGACAGAGATCTCGAATTTTTAGCAGGGACAGGCGCAGGGGAGGGGCTGGATTTTTATGACGTCAAAGATATTACAGTAAATTACAAATGCGCAGGTGAGGAATCTTCAAATCACTCACTCAAATGGAACGTACTCTTATCGATTTTCAATTCCATGATACTTTCAAAGTTCACATGATCAGAATTTTGGGGATTGTCAATTTTTCACAACTTCATATGGAGGTGAAATAACTGCTCTGTTATAATTTGTTGAAATTGTGCTTCCTAATTAGTTTATGATGTAAACTTGTTGGAAACCCCGCCCCGACCCATGGCAACCTTGGTAAATTGAGCCACCATTAAAATTGAGCCGCCGCTAATTTATGTACTTATTTACGTTTATTCCACAAATTGGTTAACGCCCACTAATAATCCTTTTAAAAAACATAACAATTTATGCAGGACAATTAGATCAAATGAACTTTAATTAATTTTACAGTTTGTACCTGATGATTTACAATATTTTAACAGCACATTGCACAGACCCCCCTGAGTGTATTAACGGGGGCTTCGTCAACCACGACTGTGTGTGTTACTGTCCCAGGGGATACACTGGGAAAACATGTGAAACTTTGATCACTGACAATGGTAGGTCCAGTCTGAGCTTCTTAAATATCTAACATATGAAGCAACCGTTCTCACATAGCTATATGTGTGAGCTTCTTTAATATCTAACATATGAAGCAACCGTTCTCACATAGCTATATGTGAATCCAAGCTACAGTTTGTTCATGATATGACGTGATATTATATGAAACAGCTATTCCTCTACCAAAACATTGCCTTTACTTGTTTTACTTTTTTACTTGTTTTGTACCTTTTTCTTCTACGGACACTTTACATGGTATTGCTACATAACATTAAAAATTTTCACGATAATTCTTGATAAATGGTGCAATGGGATTAGATCTATTAGTAGTGTAACAATAACCGCTTATTTTGTAAATTAAAAAACTTATAATATTTTTATCGAATCAGGAATATTCTAAAAAATGGTTAGATAAAAACTCAGCATTAGATGTTATTGATTATTATCAAAGGTCAATTTTATTTCATTGTTTATATGTTTATTTTCTAACAAACAATCTGTTGTATTTGTAAAGAAAGTAAAATAGTGCATCAAAGTTACTTAATAAAACTACTCTTAATTACTAAAATTATTAAATATTGTTTATAAATAATTTATAATAGTATAATTGATGAATTATTGATTTATTAATCAATGAGTTTTCCACACCTTTCCACTAACAGGTTGTGGCGGAATGATCGAAGTTCCTCTTGGTAAAGATGTCTTTGTGACGTCACCTGGATATCCAGTTTCTTATCCACTCGGAAAAGTTTGCCGGTGGGGCGTGAAGGTAAACAAGTTAATTCTGTAACTGTGATATTTGTAAAGTTTTCTTTTCACATGTCATCTACGGCTAAGCATGCTTGTGGGATGATGCAATTAGCCAAACCCAGATATGATATAAACATACCGGACTAAGCACTCATCAAAAGGACCCGGAAATAGCAAATAATTATTGCAATGAAGTCATACCGTATATTTAAACAATAAGATGCTTTGTTTGGGGATTCATTCGGGATATGAAGGTAGCGACATTGCAGGAAAAATACACAACCCCCGTTAGCGTGTTATGTAAATTTTTTCAGCAATGATTGCTACCTTCATAACCGACTAAATTGGTTATGAAAAGTAAGTAAAATTCACTGAATTACTGTTAATAAGTACATTAGCTAAAAGAAACAACCAAATCGTCTCCTGTGCGACTTTGAGTCTGACATCGTCATGATTATTTCGTGCAGTCCGTCATATTTCGTAGGTCGATGTAGGTTTAGACCAATTGATAAACAGGGCGTGTAGATTTCAGTCTGGCTGTTCCTATAGAGCTATGAATTAACTATAAGTTTTCGTAATGATAAGAAATTGAGGGAATAATACTTGGTAGATGTAAATATATAATAATATACTATTGAGTCTTTGCACTCCAAATTCAACTATAAATAACAGCAGATGTTTGCTGCTCGTCCGGTACTGTTGGATATTTTTTGTAGTTGTGATACTTTATATAAAACTCATTTTTCCTGTGCCCATGTCCTCGGCGGCAAAGCATTGTTGAATAGAAATGATCAAGTGAAGATGCAACAAAATCAACCTTATAAATGTAATCGATCTACTGAATTCAAAAGTAATCTCTAATATAGCAGATTTTATTTATGCATAATAGTGTATCCAAGATCATACCGCCGGATCCCCGCTTTCCTCTCTCGTGAAACCATTAGTACATGCACACCTCCCTGTTTTAATTAAGATATTCCATGAGTTAAGCTGTGACACTAGTGGGCGGGACTTTTGACCAATCAATTCACTATCTAGTCCATTAATCTAAGTTTAAAAGAAATCTCATGTTTTAGTCCATTCGAAGAATCACATATAAATACAATGAGTTTCAACCTTTCACAAAAATACCAACGATCTGCCTTTGTTGTTTTTGTTAAACTTTGTTTATTTCTGATAAACATCTGATTAACCACTTTGAAATATGGCATGATGTTTTGGAAACTAGCGTGTACATCGGAGATTTGATCTATAATTACACAGGTCCCCGAGGGGTGGTACGTCCGAATGACGGTTGAGGAGCTCCATTTAGCGGACAACAATTTGGACAGATGTTATCATTGGTTGGAGATTCAGTACAATCTCCCTGGACAGACAGGAATCAAGTAAGGACAACGAACACACACGCGGTTACAAGTAGTTATAATAAACCATCTTTCTGTGTAAGAATCTTTTAGGTAAAAAAACAAAATTTTATGTCATTTTTTTTTTAGTTCTTTAGCAGAAAATACTGCAATTGCAGTCAATAAAGAACCAATGGAATGTGATTTTTACAAGAATTTTTTTTAGAGATTATTAGTGAATGATGCGACTGTATCTGTTTTAATAAGCATTCTTTGGGAATTATGAATGGAGACCAGTGATTTGATTTGAACATATTTTATTGTATACAATGTACATATATATAAGATACATATACAAATGGTTTGGACACAAGTTCTGACAACTTACTAGGTCTTTACCATTAAATAGAAAAATTATACAAAACTTACAACTGTTATTGCATGATACAGAATTGTTATTATGATAAATGAAAATAAATGATATATACGAAAATAAGAAACATGCACATAAACTATATCAAACAAATCTACCAGTTTCGTTGATATACACCTGTACATATGAACTAATGAGAATAATGAGAATAATGGAGACCACTCGTAGCGCAATCATTGAAATGATTTCAGTTATTTAAAAATGAATTCCATATACTAGTATCCATTTTTGTCATTGATCGAATTTTGTCATTGATCAATGTCAAAAATGGTGTTCAATCTGTAATTTCTTGTATTTGCAAAATTTGTTTTTTGCTATAACTTGACATTTTTCTGCGTATAGTGTTTTTGTAATGTTAAAGTGATCGCGATCCCCACATATGAAATAAAATAGATTAGATAAAAGGTCACCACGATAACAAATAAAGTTGGCTGACATAAACTTTGATGGGAACGAAAAAACAGAATTTATAAAAAAAAAATGAAATTTAAATTTTAAATTCACGTAGACGTTGCGGGGATATGATTGGTGACCAGTGGACAGGCTCCAAGGACAGTCCAAACTTCATGACCTTGACCTTTAACAGTCAATTTGTCCAGGACAGGGTCCCAGAGAAGGGCTTCAGACTGCGGTTCAACGCCGTGGGGCGAGGTATAGGTGTCTCATAAAAATGACTACGAAAGATAAACAATTTTACTGAATTTAAAGCTTTTACTCTCTTTGTAAAAATGAAGATGAACATTTTTTTTCATTAATAATTAGATATTGATAACATACAATGAAAATCAAAATTCCAAAGTCTTACATAAAGTAAAAAAAAAAAATAAGAAAATTAATGCAAAATAAATGCTATCAATTTAGATGCATATTTATAAAATGTAAAAATATATTTCTGAAATTTAAAATTTTTTGTATCTTAAATCTCAATGACAAAAAACGGAGACCATACAAGCAAAACAACAAACGTGTGTTATTCGACAGGAACCACAGTGTTTGCTCTGCTCTGTTTACAGGCTGTAAGAACAACCCGTGTAAGTACGGAGACTGCCGCGAGAGCGAGCTAGACTGCCAGTTCACGTGCGCCTGCTACCCAGGGTTCACGGGAGAGCTCTGTGACCAGCTGTCGGGTGAGAATGATGCACCCCACATTGCAGTGTCTATTATTTCAATAAATTGATTTAAAACCCATGTTCATCCAAATAGATATGAATGGCTTTCTTGAGATGTATATTGAAATGCAAACTAAAAACACAAAGTCATTTGAAAGTATTTTTCTTAAACAAAGCAATCCGGCTTTCAGTATCACGCGGAATTTACAGTTTATTTGACAGTTTACAATGTTAAGTTTTTTGAACTGATTTCAGATGACACCAGCTTGGAGTGTTCATTTGAGACTCGGCAATGTTTTCTGGAGAATACGTCTGAGGGAGACGATTTTGACTGGGCACTGAATTCAGTGAGTACAATTATATAGGACCATTGACAAAACTCATGTATGGAGATTTCGTTTCATGAGTTCTTCCAAAAATCTTTTCGTGAACTTTTATTTGGATTTTGACAAGATAGAAAATGTTGGATGGAAAACCAGTGTTGATAATTTGCATGAGTTTTACAGGATCTGGTGTAACATTTTTTAGATACAATGCCCATTTAGTCATCTGTCAAATTTCCAATTGCAAAATGAAAACAATCGTGTCATACAGTTTACTCAGTATATATGTCAGTGATATCATGCTCAAATCTTCAACACTCCCTCTAATGACATTATTTGCAGGGTTCTAGCAGCTCCCAAGGGACCGGACCAGAGAGAGCTTACAAGGGAAACAACTACATCTTCACAGAGATGTCCAGCCCTCGGGTCAAGGGTGACAAGGCGTGGCTGGTGTCGAGTCCGGCATTCCCAGGTCTGGGTTTCCCCCCTACCTTTAGACATAAGCAAAATTGATGCAACTTTTTCAAAAAGTTACAAATGTACATAGGATAGCTGTTGCGTTCTATTCACCATTAATAGGACCTTGTGTTCAATTCCGTAATCCCTTTATGTGAAGGGATGCCTTTGTATCAACAAATCACATGCTACCAATATATCTTGTGCATTTTACAAAATCATAAAAAAGAAATGTCATACTATTTGACAAATATTTGAAATTGCAATGATAATTCTTTTTTAAATCTTTTTCTTGACATTTCTTTCTACACAGCGGCGGAGAGATGTCTGTCATTCCGGTATCACATGTTTGGACACACGGTGGACACGCTGAACGTCCTTGTTTCCGGGAAGGACCTTGCACAGAGCGTGGCCTGGACACAGTCCGGTAACCAAGGCAGCGACTGGAAATACGGTCAGGTCACCATCCAGAAAATGGAGGAACTGAAGGTAATCATAGCTTATAGTGGTCACATGATCCGCAACGTAGTCGTATGTAAATCAGTGAAGAAAGAGACGAAATTATCAAATAAGCATTTCTTAAAATTACCCTTTACGCAATAAAGTAAATAGAGTACTACTCATAAACTATATTTATAACTATGAACATACTTCAAAAAGCTAAGAATACTCCTTAAGATTACGGAGTTACATTATACTGTCACTTATAACGGGCACTCTATTTATACTTCATGTAAGAACACGTTACTACAATGATGTACATTATGCAAGGAACATGAATATATAATTCATACATTTTCATAGGTAAAAAAATATCTTATTCATCATTTTATCTCACATTATACATTCTCCAGATCATCTTTGAAGCTATCAGAGGAGATGATTGGAACAGCGATATTGCTCTAGATGACGTGATACTAAGTGTTGGCACATGCTTGGAAGGTAAATACACATGACGTGGGCCTAAATTATTCTAAAATGGCAGCGGATAGAATATCACGATGCAATGCTGAGGATTTGGTGCGGTGGATGAATATTATCACAATATTTTAGTAAAATCAATGAGATAAATCAGTTGACGCACTGTTCGGCATGTACCATACACAGCAATGCCTCTGTACAAAGAGACAACTATCAAACTGAAAGATTTTCTTTTATTCTCTTTGACAAATACCTGATGTTGGAAAAAATTATATCCCTGCAAATTCAGAGCTTTCTCTTATTGTGTTTCCAGTCAACGAATTCACTGAGTGTCTGACGTCTAGTCGCGGTGGGGAGTATAAAGGAAGAGCCAACGTGACACGATCTGGAAGAGCGTGTCAACCGTGGGCCGAACAGTCGCCTCACTCCCACACCGCGTACGAGGCCCTGTTCAACGACTCCAACTACTGCAGAAATCTGTACCCTAATAGTAACTATCACCCCTGGTGCTACACCATGGACCCTAACAAACGATGGGAGTATTGTGATATCCCGGCATGTGGTATGGAATTGGGCAGCAATTATGATAATTATAATATCGATTTGTTTCAACCATTTGATTGTTATTTGTTTCTTTACTTTTTCATGCGTTGATTTTATATTCTTACAATAAATTTTGATGGTGTTAATATCCACAAAAAGGCTTAAAAACCACATCTTCGTAATAAAATCAAGAATTTAATGCAGATATTTATAGAATTGCAAATCATTCGCTTAACAACAACAATTAAGATTATGACAGTTCTTTATGTTGCTCCACAGAATACGATGAATGTACACGATCGAGAATCGGGTTCGAGTATGCAGGCCGAGTGAGCAGAACCTCATCAGGAAAGACCTGTCAGAGATGGAATTCCCAGACCCCGCACGAGCACAACTTCGGCCTAGTGGCGCACGAGAACTACTGCAGGAACCCCGGGGGACGGGAGCAGCGGCCGTGGTGCTTCACCACCGATAACACCACGCGGTGGGAGTACTGCGACATACCGGCATGTAGTACGTAACCATCTACAGGAAAACGTGATGATAAGGAAGTCTAGGGGCTCAACAAATTAACCATCGGATCATGCTTTGATTTTTCCAGATGATGTGTTTAGCTATTGAATATCATTTAGAAAAAAAATATTCATTCTTTTTAGCTTAATAATGTAGACATTTTTTTTATATCTTTATATAAGTGCATAGCTCTTCTTTTGAAGGAGATAAATAAAGTCTTAAAATGGAAACGAATATCAATCCCCATAGCTAATTATAAAACGCCATGGGGGTCAACTCATCTAAATTATATAATATATTTATAAGATATGATAATTTTAGATGTAAACTATTATTTCGTGACAAAAAATCCATCATGATAGCTTTTAGTTTTAAAATTTGATTGTTTTCTTTTACATGTATCTTTTTAGAAAATTCTCTTTTAGGAGATCAATATAGTCTTAAAAAGGCAAGCGCCATTGAGCAATTTAAAATGGTTATAAAAAGTCGGCATATAACATTTTCAAATGTTAGGTTGCAAATTTCATTTTTCTATAAAATTTCTATTTTATAAGAATAGTAACCCGTTGTCAACCTGTACCACTTTTTTTTATTCGCATGTAGATTACAAAGCGCGTGAGTGTGTACTATTATCACAAGGATTTGATTACTTTGGAACCGTCAACGAAACTGCTTCCGGTAGAACCTGCCAACGGTGGGATACGAAATCTCCGCACTCTCACAGCCGTACGTTTGAACCTATACGTTTTGAAGAATACACTCATTTTCTCAAATGTCTGTGATACGTGTATGAATTCAGGACTCGAATTCGGTTTTAAAATGTGTGAAACATGTGGTGAAGCAAAAAACAATTTTATACTTTTTTTTAACCTGTAACATTTCCAATGAATATACTTAATAAAAAAGATACTTCGCCATGAAGATGTACAGCAAATAATTTTTATTGTTTCACCGTTTTTTTAACAGTAAAACTGTACTCGGCCCAGGAGAACTACTGTAGGAACATAGACGGCGAGAGACGGCCCTGGTGTTACACCACCGACCCCAACAGACGCTGGGAGATCTGCGATGTTCCGGATTGTGGTGAGATTATTTTTTGAGTCAGTCGATCCTCCTTTAGCCTATGTATTACTTTCACATAGCCGTAGAAATTGAAGAAATCCCTGTCGAGTTGTTTACGTATTATATGATGATGCTTGTTTAGAGTATAAGAGATGATGCAAAACAATGCTATATGCAATGAAAAATTTAAGAATAAAAAAAATTGAGACTACGTTGAGAAACATTTACAATTGTAAAGTTGTTTACTTAGCAAAGTTGTTCAATGCTTAAAAATACCGAGCTCAAACGAAGGACAATCAAGTCAAGAAAAAAAAATATATGAAGTCTATTTTTGGGGGTTTATTATCATTTTCAGATGCACAACCATGCCATTCGAATCCCTGCTTAAATGGTGGGACTTGCAAAAACGAAGGAGACACATTTACCTGTACCTGTTTCCCAGGCTATCAGGGCGACAGGTGTGAAAACGAAGGTAACACACAACACACAGTGTAACATACACCACGCAGTGTAACATACAACACGCAGTGTAACAAACAACACGCAGTGTAACATACAACACGCAGTGTAACATACAACACGCAGTGTAACATACAACACACAATGTAACATACAACACGCAGTGTAACATACAACACGCAGTGTAACATACAACACACAATGTAATATACAACACACAGTGTAACATACAACACAAAGGGTAACATACAACACGCAGTGTAACATACAACACGCAGTGTAAATCTACATTTTGTCATACTAACTCTATTCTTGACTACTTTTGTATCTTCTGTTATTAAAGATGTATTTTTTGCACTGTTGTCTTTTTTTGTACACGTATGCGTAAAATAGGCAAGATATACAGTCACCTTATTTCCCATCAGATCTACCTACCAATGTTAAATATAATATGCTTAACTTTGAACTGTAAATTAGTTCTACATGTATATAAAATTCCCACATTTAAGGTTTGATTATAATGGTTTTCTTCACATTTATTTATGACTCTTTTTTTTGAATAAGATTGATTCAGTCATTAAGTCTCAAAAGGCCTCGGTCATCAAGCTCTCGAGGTATTCTTACATGTACAAAAATTATTTTTTGATAAAACTCGCTTTTTATACTTCATACAAGGTCCGTCATAATTTTTTTCATAGACTCAACAACGAAAGAAAATTGCCGGCGATCGACGATTGGTTGGGAATATGCCTCCATTATCTCTGTCACGGCCAGCAATCGAACCTGTCAGCGCTGGAACGAATCCACCCCTCACGGTCACCGCTTCACCTCTTCAATGGCTGACCAGAAAAACTACTGTAGGAACCCGGACCGGGAGCCGAGGGGTCCTTGGTGCTACACCACGGATCCGGCAAAGAGATGGGAGTACTGTGATATTCCAAAGTGTGGTAGGATAGCTCACGTAATACATTACACTAACCCAAAAAATTATCCTGACAATTGTGATATAAATGTTCGATTTTTAGGTCGTCTGAGTAAACTCAGGTGACCTTTTGCTATCCGTCGTCGTGCGTCGTGCGTTAACAATTAACATTTTTAACCTTTTTTTTAAAAACCACAAGGTTGATTGTTACCATTTCTGATGTGAGGCATCTCTATGGTAAGAAGAATCTAAATTGTGAAATTCATGGCTCTACCACCCCCGGGGCACTACATGTGGGACCAAATATGCCAAAAAAGCCAAATTTTCAAAAATCTCCTTCCCTTCTCCCACACACGTGAGGAAAAAACTGTTTGCATAGTTATGATGTCCATGAAGCCCTCTACCAAAAAGTGTGAAATTCATGGCCCCTGGGTCAGGGGTTCTGGCTTTAGGGTGGGGCCAATATGGCCATACAGTTAAAAAGGTATTAAATCTTAAAAAATCTTCTTTTCTTCTACCAAAGATATTTGTTAAAGCTAAATGCATGATTATGATGCCCATGAAGACATCTCCCAAAATAGTGTACGGGGTTCAGACTCTAGGTTGGGGCCAATATGGCCATATATTAAATATGTATTAAATCTTAGAAAATTTTCTTCTCTACTCCCATATATATTTGGTAAAAACCATTTGCTTGGTTATGATGTCCATGGGTCATTCTACCAAACTTGTGAAATTCATGACTCCTGGGTCAGAGGTTCAGGCTCTAGGGTAGGGCCAATATGGCCATATAGTAAAAATGTATTAAATCTGAAAAAATCTTCTTCTCTACTACCATATATATTTGTTAAAAACTAAATGCATGATTATGATGTCCATGAGGCCCTCTACTAAAATTGTGAAATTCATGACCCCTGGGTTAGTGGTTCAGCCTCTAGGGTGTGGCCAATATGGCCATATAGTAAAAATGTATTTAATCTTTGAAAATCTTCTTCTCTACTCCCATATATATTTTGAATGCATGGTTATGATGTCCACTAACTCCTCTACCTAAATTGTGAAATTCATGGCCCCTGGGTCATGGGTTTAGGACATGAAGGGGGGGGGCAATATAGTGTTAATGCGTATAATGTTTAAAAATGTTCTTCTCTATTCTCGCACATCTGTCTAAAAAACTGATTTAACATTTTGTTTACCTGGAAGTCCTCTACTGAAATTTTAAATTTCATGGCCCCTGGAGTATAGGTTTTGACTCTAGGGCAGGGCCAAAATGGATGTATAGGTGTTAATGCATATAATGTTAAAAATATTATCTTCTTTACTCCCACACACCTGAAAGGAAAACTTAATTCATGATTTTGTAGGCCAGATCTTTAAGTTTTTCGCCAAAATTAAAGGTTTCATAGTTCTTTTTGAAAGATTTCAGGCAGAGAGGTGGTTGTCATAACAAATTTATAATTTTTATGCTCCCGAATGAATCCTAATTAATTAAATGCATATATGAGACTCCTCGACAAGTTTGTGTACGGTTTATATACTCAGGTGACCGTTCAGGCCAATTGGCCTCTTGTTGTGTAAATGATATTTGTTTAATGTGGCTCACTAGAAATCATACTGGATAATAAGTAGTATTTAAGTCTAATAGGCACAAAGTTTGCAATTTTGGATGAAAAATTACATTTTCAAAAATTTAATTCAGTTAACATGAACAAAAGCTCCAGGCGGATTCGAACTGACGATCTGCAATTTAGAAGTCCAATACTTTAACCACTGAGCTACGACGAAATACAACCCAGTTGAACGATATAAACAGTTTAACAAAACATTTAAATAGCCATCTTGTGACGTAGTGTCTTAAAAAGTATAAGTGTAGGTGTAGTGAGGTACCTTAAGTTTTACATTGCGTTGAAAATTTCTTAAAACCTCTTTAGAGTGCACTAAATTTGTAAAATAGCCCCAGTATGTTGTTAAATATGTATGGTTACTCCCTCCGCTATTTGCAATAGTTCTTGATGTTTAAGGGGAAAATGAATGTTTTTAGAAAGAAACATTAACATTAACATATATAAATATGAAATTCAAATATATAAATCTTATTTATTATTTAGGGACCAGGAAACAATATATCATGATTTAGAGTCCTTTTCTGCCGGCATTTCCGCTGCTATTAGAGGTTGAACATTAAATAATATTTACATTATTATTCCGTTTATTTCTTACGAAAACTTAGTTAATTCATAGCTCTATAGAAACGTTAAAAACCAGACTGAAATCTACACACCCCGTTTATCGGCGGCTGAAACTGACAAGAAATTGAGAGGACTGAAATTGACACGCCCTGTTTATCGATTGTTCTAAACCTACAGCGACCTAAGAAAAATCATGGACTGCATGAAATAATCATGATGATGTCAGACTCAATCTCACAAGAGATGATTTGGCTGGTTTTTTTTTTTTTTAGCTTACTTACTTATGTACATGAACAGTAATTTAGTGAATTGTACTTACTTTTCATAATCAAATTTTTAATTAGTTTAAAGAAAGATGTTGATATAAACAATAAAATGCTGTCTTTGATGATTCACGCAGGTTATGAAGGTAAAATTTACTCAAGCCGCTAATGCGGGTTATGTACTTTATCTGAAATGTCGCTATCTTCATATCCCGAATGAATCACCAAAGAAAGCATTTTATTGTTTATATCAACATCTTTCTTTAAACTAATTAAAAATTTGATTATGACAGTACGGCGCATCTTATCAAAAACCGACTCGAACAAAATTTCCGGTAATTTCCTAACTATACAATAAGTAAATTATTATTCACACATGTGTTTTCAGCTGTACTGTCTCTTTAAGGGTGTTGTTTACTCAGGGTTTGAGTTCTCAGATTCGAATTGTTATAAAATTCAATTTAATGAGTAAAATTTGTTTCAAACACAAAAAGAATTTATGAAATAAATTAATATTGACTAAACATTCAATATTTTTACTTTATTATGGAATTACGCTCAAACAAAAATAGACTTTTAGCCAAACAGAGGAAATTCGAACTAAATTTTGAAAATTTTGTTTTCCACTAAAAATTTTGGGCAGTACTCTTATATTAAAAGTTAAGATTTTATATTTTAGTCTATATAATTTTGCATATTTTCTGTTGGTTTTACCTCACTTCTTCAATAAAATAATATAATGGCACATATTGCAAAAATATTGAAAAATGCTTAAAAATGATAAAAGACGCCATATCTCAACATTTTGATCATTGACCTAATATGAATTTTATGCCAACAGAATAAGGTCAGTACAATTAGTTCAACACTATAAATGTTTTTGTATTATCATCATTCAAATTTTTTAAAAATTGGATCAAAAATGGGTAGGAATTTAAAAACTGATAGAGGAAATTCGGACTGAAATGTTTTTAAAAATTGTTGCTGAAATCTTAATGGTTTGTTCCCATTTAGTTCCAATACCATTTATAAACTGTATTTTATTTTTGAAAGTGTTTTATTATTTGTAATATTATTACAATTAAGAAAATCTCAATCTTAGTGTAATATTTTATGGAATTTTTCTTGATTTTTCAAAAAATATTAAATGGCCATTAACTCAAAAAGTAGGTCATTGACCTACTTTTTTGAAAGTGAAAAATAACAGTACAATCAAAGGTCTATAATACACAATAGATGGGTTTTTTTTATCATCAGTAGATTTTTTTTTTCATTCTGAGGAAATGTCATCCTTAAGTGAATTCAATGGTATATCAAATAGAATAGACTGTGATTGTTAAAGTATTTACTTTCAAATCAAATGACACATACATTTATTTAAGAATTGTTTTAATTTAATAAAACTGACTGTACGCAAATCTTTTTTATTTGACGGAAATAACTATTTATCATTTTGATTTTTTTAAATATAAAATCAGAAACCCCACCCAATGAATGTTTAACGTCCGTTCGAGGAGGAGACTATTTTGGTCACACAAACAGAACTATAAGTGGACGCACCTGTATGCGCTGGAACTCACAATCCCCTCATGACCATGGCTACGGGTATATCAGTGACCAAGAGAACTACTGTCGAAACCCGTATGGGAGTGAGCCGAGAGGACCGTGGTGCTATACCACAGATCCGGACAGGCGATGGGAATATTGCTCTATTCCTCTGTGTGGTAAAAATTTATTGAGCTTTATCATTTTATATCAGTTGACATCATAGAAACCTTTGCAATTGATATGTAAATTTGTTAATATGTTTACCAGCATGTTTCTCGAAGAAGATTTGAGCAATATTAATTTCATTTAGACTGAGTAAAACAAAACAAGCCATAACATAGCTGAGATATTGATTGAATATCTATATACATTTTCAGGTGGACAAGTATAAAAAAGAGGTCCCTAGGTTGTTTTTCATGGACATAATCTGACACTAAGAAGCCAGACAGGGAACAATAGCAATTGGATCAAATGCTATATTGTATTGTTTTTCTTGGGAAAATGTTGCAACTTTTTAAAAATAAATTTTCATCACAAGCATTCTCTATATTACAATATTTTTAATTTAGCATAAAACTGAATAATTCAAATGTAGGGAAAAGGACTTTGTGCGGCATGGTCAAATATCTGCCCACGATTTCAACCAATTTTTGAATAGAATCGTATTAAAGTCAAATCTTCATAAATCATTGTACAGAGGATGCCTATCCCTTTAATCTTGATTTTAGTCATCATTGCTCATTCGTTGTTGATCTATGACGTCAGCTAAATGACCTACTTCCCGCAAACTTGCAAGTACGGTTTAAACATATGTTTTTCTTCAGATAGTTATACACATTATACTAAAAAATGGTACTTGAGCAAGACTGCGCTCGATGTTTCCCAGTCGAAAAAAACCACGGAAAACACCCATATTTTGCCACAAAACATCAATTTATAAAAAACGGCAATCTTCATGACGTCATTTCTACATTATGACGTCTCTGGTGATAACTTTTTACACCCTTATTTTCAATATGATTTAAACTATATCTTTCACCTTATTTTTAAAGCTCTTTAAAAAACTTTGATTTTTGGGGCAAAAACGCATGTTACCGCGATTTGTCCTTTCTATACTACATCTTTAGATAATGATTACCCTGACATTTTCTATAGGTTCAAATAAGCATATGACCAAACACTTGGAAAAAGAACTATGATTCGATACATTTTTATAATAAGAGAGTCATTCTGGTTAAATTGAACATATTCTTTGGTGCTACTTTAGAATCTTAAAGAACATTATATGTTTGATTTAGACTTTTAATACTGCGAATTTTAAAGTAAAATATAATTTATAAGATTGCAGTAAATTAACTGACAGCACACAACAGCAGAGGGGGATCGGGGAGGGGGTTAAGCATCGGGATTTAACAGTATTTTTAAAACAAATAACGGTTTTAGAATTTTGAATGTAGTTGTTAAGCGGACGCACTTAGCAGTCTTAAAAATGGTACATGTATGTGGCCAAGGTGCATGCAGCGAAGAGGGTATTGGTATATGGATGATCTTTTACTTCACCTTATTGCAAGTCATTAACAACTTACAGAGGCAGCATATATTGAAATACCAAAACGACATCACTTTCGGTTATGTTTTTAATTAAGTGGTTATGGAAAAGAACCCTTAAGTTAAAAAAACATGCAACATTGTATGTCTAAGGTCTGATAAATGAAGAATTAATATACAATGTATGATGTTGTTTTTCTTTTATCAATAAAGCAAGTCTATTTAAAATCATTTTCCCGATTTGCACAATATATGTGACGTTGTCATCGTGTCGTCTCAAACAGCTGTGGCAGTATTGAATATCAAACTTAGAAGTTTTGATTACTTTTAAATATATCTTTTTTATTTTTTAATTCAAAACAGCTGCAAGACGCGCCCATTTGCAAATAGACAGTTTATTTAAAAAAAATTGATAACTGCATAAAACAGAATATACGATATTACCCATTAGCTCACAAAAAGGGAATATAATAAAAGTTCAAATTGATAATATTGTGAATTATGTTAACAGTGTCACAAACAGAATATATTCAACCTGTACAACCTGATTATATCTGCCAATCACTCTTCATTAAAAATTCAGATTCTTTTTAGAATACTTTTATTTGTTGTATTTTTAACGAATCTTATTTCTAGTCGCGAAGTTTTCTCTAAACTGATGAGAGCTTGGATATATTTTCACGTGATTTAAACCTTGTAAAGTTATACTTTAAATTTCTTCATACACCTAATTTCTATTGTACTAATGCACACCCAATCTATTCAATTTATACCTTGAAAGGCCAGGACCACCAAAAAAGACCAATTCGCTGTTACTGGATTTAATCATCGATGTTGCTTTACGCCATCTTTAAAAGTGAATGGTTTTTGATCCGCGGTGCAGTACAAAAACCCTTGACTGAACAGGCAGATCACATGCAGGTCAACAGGTGCGCCATCTAGTGATAACACCTTTTTACATTTGTTATCTTTTGTTCAAATCAATCAGAAACTGCGCATTGAGCAGTACACTGTAAAACTACTTTTTTCAACCACGTCAAACTCTGTCTATTTGAAAAAGAGTTAATTAGAGCGGAGCAGATCAACTACTCAATGGACTTCGGAAGAAGGCATCAAACAAGACAATAAAAAAAAACAATTCACACTAATCAATACCACTCATTTTTCATCTTCGCTAGCCAAGGGTTTCTGATCCGCACCGCTTCTTCGTGAGAAGCGGTGCGGATCAGAAACCCTTGGCTAGCGAAGATGCTCATTTTTAGTCAAAGTTCTTATTAAAGTCACTTATTAAACCCTCTAATTATTTAAATTTCATAATAATATCTTATTTGACATAGTTTATTTGGCACCTAAATAGAATATATGTAGCAGAGTCTTCGGATTTGAGGTAACAAAAAATAGCTCCCCCCAAAATAGAAGCAATCCTCTTAAACAAAATAGTATGTTTTCATAAATGAATGGTATTTGATTATATCGGTAATCGACGAATAAAACGTTATTCACCAATCACTGGTATGTTCGTGCACACACACTCTCACCCCCCTCACTCCCCCCCCCCCCCCCACACACACACACAGATTCTTTCCTTGTGTTTTTGACAAACTAAAAAGAATATTCTACAAAATTTAATTTAAAGTTGATATGTTAACGACTACAACTTATCGATTGAAAATGTTTTTTAGATGATTGAAACAGTTCCTTATAAAACTATATGTAAATTGAACTAAACGAGATAAGGGACAAACAACTGCTTTGGTGAAATGATTCTTCTGTTCTTGCTCTTTTTTTTAAAATTCAGACAGATATCAAATTAATTAAAAAATAAAAACAAATGTACAACTTACATTCATGTAATTTGGCTCAGACAATGCAATGACTTGATATCTCCTGAACTTGTACCCAACTTGTGAATAACATTCTATGAAAAATTAAACAACGTATGAGATATGAAAAAAAAGCTGCAGGTCTGTAGCTTTTGGTCTAAAAAAATTCGGATGGACAAACTAGGAACTACAGTGCCTTCAATAGTCAAAAACTGCAATTTACAGCGCACAAAAAATTGCGCTAGATTTGGACTGATTATTTTTTACAAACACATTCTGTACAAATATTTGATAAAAAAATATCCTCCGACATTTATACAGATGTAGACACCTCACTTGCCTGTGATATTCTTTTAAACACCATAACCAGCCCCATAAAGTGAAGTGGTGCTGTGGTAGATGTGAAAAATGGCGGCTCTCGATCTCGACGTAAATATAAATATAGGTGTGTTGGCATGTTAAAGAGAAAGAATGAGGCAAGTAATGTGACCATATTCGTAGTAAATTGCATGACAAATGTAATGGTACTAATTGTTTACACCGAATTTTTGTGGAGATAAGGTTAGTCAGTCAAAAATCAGCGCAATGTTTTGTGCGCCGTAAATTAAAGTGTGTTTTTTTTTTTTTACTTCGGGAGGCACTGTAGCTTCCTGGTCGTCCATCCGAATTTTTTCAGACCGGGAGTTACAGACCTGCAAAAAAAGTATTACATGTTTATTGCTGTACACTTCATAACATATATTAATTTGAAACATGAACAATATTATTATTAAACTTAATCAAAAACGGGAGAAATTCTCTCAGAAAATATTTAATAATTCCTTGAAAAAGACGCATACTGATTCTACATTCTAGTAAACTCCTTAACATCCAAACGCCAGTACTTTGCCCAAACTATCGCTAATGATAGTAACCATTTTAAATATCACACCATTACAAGCTTTCGGTCACCCTCTATACATACCTCCATCGAGCATTTACGAACTTTACAGATTTGCTATGTCCTACATTCTTCGCAAGATCCGGGGTGTAAGGTAGCCAATTTAAAAAGGTGCGAGCATTGAATATATTGACTGGTTGTTCGATGATATCGTAACTTTGTTGTTGTACTGTAGAACAATTAACGACAATAACTTGTATGAAACAGAAACTACAAAATTTTAGTTCACGTTTAACAAATTGTTTATATTAGATATAGCATGCAGTTTTAAAGGTCTTACCTATAGTACTTTTATCAATTGTATATGGGATGATAGTTTTTGGCCATTTATTTGCTGTTTTTGCAAAATTTCTCTTTCCCCTGCCCATCTGATAAAAATGTACATGTCATGATATCAATAAAATATTGGTTTTTAAGGTCTTCCGTTTCCAACGGAAGACCTTATAGTGATTGTTAGGTTTTTTCTTTCTTTCTTTCTTATTAAGGTCTTCCGTTTCCAACGGAAGACCTTATAGTGATTGTTAGGTTTTTTCTTTTTAAGGTCTTCCGTTTCCAACGGAAGACCTTATAGTGATTGTAATGTTTCTTATTATTAAGGTCTTCCGTTTCCAACGGAAGACCTTATAGAGATTGTAATGTTTTTTATTATTATTTTTTTCCCATTTTTTGTCCACAAGATATCTCAGAGATGGCTGGATCGATTTGCTTCAAGTTTTCAGGAGTGATAGAAAATGATCGTATCTCGAGGCGTTTTTTTCATTTTTTCAAAATCGACTTCCTGTCGTCTGTTTCCTGTCCCGAGACAAAAAGCTTGTCACATCGAGATCTCAGAAACGATAAAGATTTGAACATCCAAACTTTGAGGGATGATAGACCTATAGTTGTAGATGTGTTTAAACACTTTTGTTTTGTTCGTTGTAACTTCCGGTCGTCACCGGAAACTCTTCAAAATTTTTTGTTTTTACGTATTTAATTTATTTTCCATGGAATAAAAATATTAGTATAGATCCTAACATATGTCATCTACGCAATGTTAAATAAACAAAAAAGTTCTACTTCCGGTGAGATATCTCGATTATCTAAGGAAGCTTTTTTAAAACATATTTTGTACCCGCAAGTTCTCAGGTACTGTACGTGATCAAGACACAAAACTTTCACTAATCATAGACATTTGATTGAAGATGTGTTTAAACAGTTTCATTTTGTCGTCCGTCACTTCCGGTCCACAGCGGAAGAGTTCAAACAAATCAAACTGTTTATCTGTTAAACTGTTTTTATTTTGATAGTTTTAGCTACTTTGATGAATAATAATGAAAAATAGGAAATTAAACAAGATACAAAAAATTTAAATTTCATGAAGCACTTCCGTTTGTCCGTTTCCTGTCCCGAGACAAAAAACCTTATATCGAAGAGATCTCAAAAACGGTAACGACTTCAACAACCAAACTTTGTAGGATTATAGACCTGTGTATGGACACGTGTTAACACTATTTTGTTTTAACCGGCGTAACTTCCGGTCGTCACAGGAAGTACACCAAATTCAGATTTTTAAAAAATATGTTGGTTATTTAGCATGGAAGTAACAGTTTAGTTACAAAAATACAGGAGGTCAGCCACACATGGTAAAAAAACCAAAAAAAGTTCTACTTCCGGTGAGACATCTCAAATATCTCAGGTAGCCTTCTTTTAAAAAAACAAACTACCCCCAAGATCTCAGAAACAGTGAGAGATCAAGACACAAAACTTGTATGGATAATGGACATTTGAATGAACATGTGTTGAACGGGTTCCATTTGGTCGTACGTCACTTCCGGTTTTCAATCGAAGTGTTCAAGCAATAAAAATTTTTTGTTTTGTTTTAACATTAGAATTTTTTTAACATTTTACTCAATATGATGAACAATAACGTATCATAGGTAAATGTACTAAAATACGTATTTTCAATTTCTTAATCACTTCCGTTCGTTCGTTTCCGGTCCCAGGACAAAAACCTTTTCTCAACGAGATATTATAACTAACAAAAACTTGAACATCCAAACTTTGAGAAAAGACAAGGCAATGTATAAAGATATGTTTACTATGTTTTGTATGATCCGGCGTGACTTCCGGTCGTCACAGAAAGTACTAAAAAAATGACGTTTTGTCTTTTTGTTTTGTTTATTTCTTGGGAATTCCTTTACAGTATAAATTATATCCGTTTTCTGTTTACAAGAGAAATGGATCTTTTGTACAGATTTATATGTGAGGAACGGAAGACCTTTTTGTTGCTATAGCAACAAGAGTCTAGTTATTATTCTTATTTTTTTCCACGTTTTTCTCGGAGATGACTGGATAGATTTTCTTGAAATTTTCAGGAATAATAGGAAATGATAAAGTCTAGGAAGGATTTTTTTATTTTTTCAAAATTCATTTCTGGTCGTCCGTTTCCTGTCCCGCGACGAAAAAGCTTGTCACCTCGAGATCTCAAAAACGGTAAAGACTTGAACAACCAAACTTTGTGGGATGATAGACCTGTGTATGTAGATGTGTTTAAACTATTTTGTTTTGTTCGTCGTAACTTCCGGTCGTCACCGGAAGCACTTCAAAAATAGTAATTTTACGCATTTAATTCATTTTTCATAAATTAGATATATAAGTATAAATCTATACATAGGTTATCTATGCAATGTTAAATCAACAAAAAAATTCTACTTCCGGTGAGATATCTCAATCATCTCAGGTAGCTCTTTTAATACAGATTTTGTACCCGCGAGATCTCAGAAACTATAAGTGATCAAGACACCAAACTTTAACAGATGATAGACATTTGATTGAAGATGTGTTTATTTGGTGTCATTTTGCCTTCCGTCACTTCCGGTCCACACCGGAAGAGTTCAAACAAATCGAGCCGTTTATTAGTTTAACTGTTTCCCTTTGGCATTTTTAGCTAGATAAATGAAAAATAATGTACAAAAGGCAAGTATAAAAGAAATATTTCATACAATTTACATTGAGCACCTCCGCATGTCCGTTTCCTGTCCCGGGACCAAAAACCTTATTTCGACGAGATCTAAAAAATGGTGATGACTTGAACAACCAAACGTTGTGGGATAATAGACCTCTGTATGAACATGTGTTAACACTATTTTGTTTTGTTCGGCGTAACTTCCGGTCGTCACCGGAAGTACCTCAAAATTTTTGTTTTTTTCATATTTTATTCATTTTACATAAAATGAAAATATCAGTATACAATCTTACATATGTCATCTATATATTGTTAAATTAGCAAATAAATTTTACTTCCGGTGAGATATCTCAAATATCTCTATGTAGCTTTCTTTTTTACAAATTTGATGTCCGCGAGATTTTTGTCATTGTAAGTGATTGAGACACGAAGCTCTCATGATTGATAGAAATTTGATTGGGGATGTGTTTAACGGATTAAATTTTGTCAACTGTCACTTCCGGTTCTTACTGGAAGGGTTCAGACAAATCCTGTTTTTAACAAGTTTAACTGAGTTTCTTGGGTGTTTCATCTAGCCTGATAAACAGTGATGTTCGTTAAGCTAATGTACGAGAAAAACCATCTTTTGTTTTCATTTATCACTTCCTTTCGTCCGTTTCCGGTCCCGAGACAAAAAATATTGTTTCAAAGAGATCAGGGATGTGAACAACCAAACTTTAAGTAAGATTGACTTATGATTGTACAAATGGTTAACATTTTTGTTTAGCTCGGCGTTACTTCCGGTCGTCACAAAAATTACTTCAAAAATTGATTTTCTTTTTCATTCCGTTGTTTTTATTAGAAGTAACGTCTGGATATATCATTCACAATAATTATCATATCCACTTTTTTTCTATATGAGAGAAGCAATGTCTTACAGTTGAATTGATACATGTATATCAAAACGGAAGACCTTTTTGTTGCTTTTGCAACAAGAGTCTAGTTTCTTATTATTATTATTTTTTTCCCCTTTTTCTCTCGTGAATTTCTCAGAGATGTCTTGATGGATTTTTATAAAATTTCCAGGAATGACAGACAATAAAAAGATCTAGAGGATTTTAATTACAAATGTTCTAAATTCACTTCCAGTCGTCCGTTTCCTGTCCCGCGACAAAAAGCTTGTCACCTCGAGATCTAAAAAACGGTAAAGACTTAAACATTCAAACTTTGTGGAATGATAGACCTATAGCTGTAGATGTGTTTAAACACTTTTATTTTGTTCGTCATAACTTCCGGTCGTCACCGGAAGCACTTAAAAAATAATTTTTTTACGCATCAAATTTTTTGTCAATAGAATAAATATATAAGAATAAATCTATACATAGGAAATCTCTGCGATGTAATATCAACAAAAAATTTCTACTTCCGGTGAGATATCTCAATTATCTCAGGTAGTTTTTTTGAAACACATTTTGTACCCGCGAGATCTCAGAAACTATAAGCGATCAAGACACGAAACTTTCATGGATGATAGACATTTGATTGAAGATGTGTTTAACCGGTTTCATTTTATCTTCCGTCACTTCCGGTCCATACCGGAAGAGTTAAAAAATCGAGCTGTTAATCATTTAACTGTTTTCCTTTGATATATTTTAGCTATATAAATGAAAAATAATGTACAAAAGGCAAGTATACAAGAAATATTGAATACAATTTACATTGAACACTTCCGTTTGCCCGTTTCCTGTCCAGAGACCAAAAACCTGATTTCGACGAGATCTCAAAAACAGTAACGACTTGAACAACCAAACTTTGTGGGATGATAGACCTATGTATGTACATGTGTTAAAACTATTTTGTTTTATCCGGCGTAACTTCCGGTCGTCACGGGACCGTACACCCAATTTTGATATTTTTAAAAATATTTTGGTTATTTAGCATTGAAGTAACATTTTAGCTATAGAAATACAAAAAGTCATCTACACATGGTAAAAAAAAGATCTACTTCCGGTGAGACATCTCAGATATCTCAGGTAGCCTTCTTTTTTAAAAACAAAGTACCCACAAGAAACTATGATAGATCAAGACTTATATAGATAATGGACATTGATTGAACATGTGTTTAACGGGTTTCATTGGGTCCTACGTCACTTCCGGTTAATACTTGAAATGTTCAAAAGCAATAGAACTTTTTTTAAAACTTTTAACTTTTTTAAAAACATTTTACTCAATGTGATGAACAGTAACGTACGTAGGTAAATAAACTAACATATCTACTTTCCTTTTTTAAATCACTTCCGTTTGTTCGTTTCCGGTCCCTAGATAAAAACCTTTTTTCAATGAGATATTATAACTAACGAAAACTTGAACATCCAAACTTTGAGGAAAGACAAAATGTACATGTATCCATTTTCTGTTTACAAGATAACTGGATTTTTTGTGCAGATTAATACATGAGGAACGGAAGACCTTTTTGTTGCTATAGCAACAAGAGTCTAGTTATTAAGGTCTTCCGTTTCCAACGGAAGACCTTATTGTTATTCTTCGGTTTCTTTTTCCCTATTATTAAGGTCTTCCGTCTTCAGCGGAAGACCTTACTGTTTTTCTACGCGTTCTCATTCTTCTATATTATTATTTTTCTTCTTGGTAGTCACCCTTAATTTCTCAGCCATTTCTCAATCGATTTTAATGATTTTTACAGGGATGATGTCTTAGGTGAATATCTCTTTGCATCTTACTTCCTGTCTGAAAATTCACTTCCGCTTCTGAATTATTTCCCTTTTTCGTGAATTTTGGAACATGATATTGTTCACGCATCTCCTCAAAAACTGTTATAGTTAGGGACTTGAAATTTATATGCAAGATAGAGTGGTTATGGTAGATTTGCTTGCTTGTTTTAGATTTGACCAGAAGTCATCATCCTTGAAGCTCGCCCGGAACTGAAAATGTTGATGTTAAATTTTTTTGACAATTTTTACGAAATTTGAGATTTGATCACGAATATCTTTCTTCTAATCAATATTTTGCTAACACATGTAGAGCATCAAAAATTAATCTATAAAAGATCTTTCAACTGACACCAAGCAAAAGGGGCTGACCCCTCATATAAGGGGCCAAGAGGGGTCTAAAGTCTTTTATCTATATCTCTTTAATGAAACATATTTTGTAATGTATTATAGAAGCGAAAATGTGTATCTTCCAGTTATCTACCTATATTTGTTAAGAGTTTTCTGATATGTTACATAATTTGGATTTTAAAGGGGCTAGAAGTCCAATATTTTGATCATTTATTTCTTAAAAAGGAGAAATATTTTGAAATGCATTATAGAAGAGAAGATACTCAGAATAATATTCGTAATAATATTTAACCACCAAAGTTTCGTTTAATGGTCCTTATAAGGAGATAAAGAGTCGGCCCCTAAAACAATCTTTCCCTAATATCTCAAAAACAGTAACAAATTTCTAAACACTTGTTGAACAAAATGTGTTTAATATTATGAGACCTTTCATTGATATGAAGAAAAAGGGGCTAGCCCCTCAAATTATATGATAAGAGAGATCTAAATGTTTCAATCAAAGCTCTTATACATATATCAGAAACAAAACATGGGCGAGAAGTCCAATACATTTATGATTTTTTTGTAAAGAAAAAGAGGATATAGAAATTGAAGAAAAGAGTCTGTTTAAAATCAAAGGATTTTTCATTCTATTTCCAAATCATGTTTAGCTGGTAAATAGCAAAATAAAGGTCAAGCATGTATCTCAAACTCTAGTGATATTGGGAATTTAGTATTTTCCGTTTAATATAGAAGTCACCGACCACCGCCCCGCCCCCCCCCCCCCCATCCTTCATAAAATCATTTAGTTTTTCTGGCCCGATTTTACTTGATCTTTGATCTCGGGCCTTTAATTTCAACTTAATACCATTCTAGATTACTGCACTAATTACCAGACCAATTCGTTCATTATTAACAGAGTTATGAACTTTTTGGCATTTGAGTTTTAATTTTCGTGTTTGACATGTACTGTAGAAAAAAATTCTAACTCCCGAGCCCTTCACTCAATCCTCATGAAATTTTGTGTAAATGTACCTCGGACCTCATTCTGTTTTTCTGCCAAATTTGCAGCGGGTTGAACAATTAAGAAGAAATTTCCGATATCAAGCCGCGAGTATAGCCTGTACGGGGACTTAAAATTTACACAGTGCAAGGGATGTAAGCAGCCGCGTAATATTTCTGTTGCATGTATATTTCTTGTTTTCCGTTTAGTCTGTATCTACGATAGCGTGTGAACTACTTATGAATATTAGAACTGTGGAAATTACTGTCATCAATTTTTTTAAGTAAATTTACGTGTTACTGATTTCGTTATTCCTACATTTATAAGAATTTTATCAATCCTGTTGATATAAAACAGTCAAACATATATATAATAGTAAACGACACAAAAAAATCTCTACTCTGAAATACATGTGTAAAATGCATCAGTCATTGTTTAGGACTTCCCCTAATTGTCGTTAACCGAATCCGAGATCCACACCTCAAAATTCTACTTTCGATTTATTTACGACGAAAATCAAGCTCCGTCCTTTTCATCCCCCTCCAGACACAAACACACATCAATATTTCAAATGACCTCGCACTGTTACCAAACCTGAGTAGTGAGACATCTTACACGTTGTTTTTCATCTCATACAAAAATTCAGCTCCTGTCCCGGGCGGAAACGCCCCAAATTCAAAGAGAAAATCGGGAATTATTTCGCGTCAGTAAACGTTTGATGAAATACTGTTATGACACCTGCAAAGGCCGTGTGGAGCCAAGATTTGTTCTTTCTCTCTATTTCCTTCTCTCCATTTTTTTTTTGACTTTCTAACTAAGATATTCAAAATAAAGAGGTTGTTGGACTGAAGTACAAGTTGAAAAACACTCTTCCTTTAAGATTTAGACAAAAACAGCCCTTTATTATTAAGGTCTTCCGTCTTCAGCGGAAGACCTTACTGTTTTTCTACGCGTTCTCATTCTTCTATATTATTATTTTTCTTCTTGGTAGTCACCCTTAATTTCTCAGCCATTTCTCAATCGATTTTAATGATTTTTACAGGGATGATGTCTTAGGTGAATATCTCTTTGCATCTTACTTCCTGTCTGAAAATTCACTTCCGCTTCTGAATTATTTCCCTTTTTCGTGAATTTTGGAACATGATATTGTTCACGCATCTCCTCAAAAACTGTTATAGTTAGGGACTTGAAATTTATATGCAAGATAGAGTGGTTATGGTAGATTTGCTTGCTTGTTTTAGATTTGACCAGAAGTCATCATCCTTGAAGCTCGCCCGGAACTGAAAATGTTGATGTTAAATTTTTTTGACAATTTTTACGAAATTTGAGATTTGATCACGAATATCTTTCTTCTAATCAATATTTTGCTAACACATGTAGAGCATCAAAAATTAATCTATAAAAGATCTTTCAACTGACACCAAGCAAAAGGGGCTGACCCCTCATATAAGGGGCCAAGAGGGGTCTAAAGTCTTTTATCTATATCTCTTTAATGAAACATATTTTGTAATGTATTATAGAAGCGAAAATGTGTATCTTCCAGTTATCTACCTATATTTGTTAAGAGTTTTCTGATATGTTACATAATTTGGATTTTAAAGGGGCTAGAAGTCCAATATTTTGATCATTTATTTCTTAAAAAGGAGAAATATTTTGAAATGCATTATAGAAGAGAAGATACTCAGAATAATATTCGTAATAATATTTAACCACCAAAGTTTCGTTTAATGGTCCTTATAAGGAGATAAAGAGTCGGCCCCTAAAACAATCTTTCCCTAATATCTCAAAAACAGTAACAAATTTCTAAACACTTGTTGAACAAAATGTGTTTAATATTATGAGACCTTTCATTGATATGAAGAAAAAGGGGCTAGCCCCTCAAATTATATGATAAGAGAGATCTAAATGTTTCAATCAAAGCTCTTATACATATATCAGAAACAAAACATGGGCGAGAAGTCCAATACATTTATGATTTTTTTGTAAAGAAAAAGAGGATATAGAAATTGAAGAAAAGAGTCTGTTTAAAATCAAAGGATTTTTCATTCTATTTCCAAATCATGTTTAGCTGGTAAATAGCAAAATAAAGGTCAAGCATGTATCTCAAACTCTAGTGATATTGGGAATTTAGTATTTTCCGTTTAATATAGAAGTCACCGACCACCGCCCCGCCCCCCCCCCCCCCCATCCTTCATAAAATCATTTAGTTTTTCTGGCCCGATTTTACTTGATCTTTGATCTCGGGCCTTTAATTTCAACTTAATACCATTCTAGATTACTGCACTAATTACCAGACCAATTCGTTCATTATTAACAGAGTTATGAACTTTTTGGCATTTGAGTTTTAATTTTCGTGTTTGACATGTACTGTAGAAAAAAATTCTAACTCCCGAGCCCTTCACTCAATCCTCATGAAATTTTGTGTAAATGTACCTCGGACCTCATTCTGTTTTTCTGCCAAATTTGCAGCGGGTTGAACAATTAAGAAGAAATTTCCGATATCAAGCCGCGAGTATAGCCTGTACGGGGACTTAAAATTTACACAGTGCAAGGGATGTAAGCAGCCGCGTAATATTTCTGTTGCATGTATATTTTTTGTTTTCCGTTTAGTCTGTATCTACAATAGCGTGTGAACTACTTATGAATATTAGAACTGTGGAAATTACTGTCATCAATTTTTTTAAGTAAATTTACGTGTTACTGATTTCGTTATTCCTACATTTATAAGAATTTTATCAATCCTGTTGATATAAAACAGTCAAACATATATATAATAGTAAACGACACAAAAAAATCTCTACTCTGAAATACATGTGTAAAATGCATCATTCATTGTTTAGGACTTCCCCTAATTGTCGTTAACCGAATCCGAGATCCACACCTCAAAATTCTACTTTCGATTTATTTACGACGAAAATCAAGCTCCGTCCTTTTCATCCCCCTCCAGACACAAACACACATCAATATTTCAAATGACCTCGCACTGTTACCAAACCTGAGTAGTGAGACATCTTACACGTTGTTTTTCATCTCATACAAAAATTCAGCTCCTGTCCCGGGCGGAAACGCCCCAAATTCAAAGAGAAAATCGGGAATTATTTCGCGTCAGTAAACGTTTGATGAAATACTGTTATGACACCTGCAAAGGCCGTGTGGAGCCAAGATTTGTTCTTTCTCTCTATTTCCTTCTCTCCATTTTTTTTTTTGACTTTCTAACTAAGATATTCAAAATAAAGGGGTTGTTGGACTGAAGTACAAGTTGAAAAACACTCTTCCTTTAAGATTTAGACAAAAACAGCCCTTTATTATTAAGGTCTTCCGTCTTCAGCGGAAGACCTTACTGTTTTTCTACGCGTTCTCATTCTTCTATATTATTATTTTTCTTCTTGGTAGTCACCCTTAATTTCTCAGCCATTTCTCAATCGATTTTAATGATTTTTACAGGGATGATGTCTTAGGTGAATATCTCTTTGCATCTTACTTCCTGTCTGAAAATTCACTTCCGCTTCTGAATTATTTCCCTTTTTCGTGAATTTTGGAACATGATATTGTTCACGCATCTCCTCAAAAACTGTTATAGTTAGGGACTTGAAATTTATATGCAAGATAGAGTGGTTATGGTAGATTTGCTTGCTTGTTTTAGATTTGACCAGAAGTCATCATCCTTGAAGCTCGCCCGAAACTGAAAATGTTGATGTTAAATTTTTTTGACAATTTTTACGAAATTTGAGATTTGATCACGAATATCTTTCTTCTAATCAATATTTTGCTAACACATGTAGAGCATCAAAAATTAATCTATAAAAGATCTTTCAACTGACACCAAGCAAAAGGGGCTGACCCCTCATATAAGGGGCCAAGAGGGGTCTAAAGTCTTTTATCTATATCTCTTTAATGAAACATATTTTGTAATGTATTATAGAAGCGAAAATGTGTATCTTCCAGTTATCTACCTATATTTGTTAAGAGTTTTCTGATATGTTACATAATTTGGATTTTAAAGGGGCTAGAAGTCCAATATTTTGATCATTTATTTCTTAAAAAGGAGAAATATTTTGAAATGCATTATAGAAGAGAAGATACTCAGAATAATATTCGTAATAATATTTAACCACCAAAGTTTCGTTTAATGGTCCTTATAAGGAGATAAAGAGTCGGCCCCTAAAACAATCTTTCCCTAATATCTCAAAAACAGTAACAAATTTCTAAACACTTGTTGAACAAAATGTGTTTAATATTATGAGACCTTTCATTGATATGAAGAAAAAGGGGCTAGCCCCTCAAATTATATGATAAGAGAGATCTAAATGTTTCAATCAAAGCTCTTATACATATATCAGAAACAAAACATGGGCGAGAAGTCCAATACATTTATGATTTTTTTGTAAAGAAAAAGAGGATATAGAAATTGAAGAAAAGAGTCTGTTTAAAATCAAAGGATTTTTCATTCTATTTCCAAATCATGTTTAGCTGGTAAATAGCAAAATAAAGGTCAAGCATGTATCTCAAACTCTAGTGATATTGGGAATTTAGTATTTTCCGTTTAATATAGAAGTCACCGACCACCGCCCCGCCCCCCCCCCCCCCCCATCCTTCATAAAATCATTTAGTTTTTCTGGCCCGATTTTACTTGATCTTTGATCTCGGGCCTTTAATTTCAACTTAATACCATTCTAGATTACTGCACTAATTACCAGACCAATTCGTTCATTATTAACAGAGTTATGAACTTTTTGGCATTTGAGTTTTAATTTTCGTGTTTGACATGTACTGTAGAAAAAAATTCTAACTCCCGAGCCCTTCACTCAATCCTCATGAAATTTTGTGTAAATGTACCTCGGACCTCATTCTGTTTTTCTGCCAAATTTGCAGCGGGTTGAACAATTAAGAAGAAATTTCCGATATCAAGCCGCGAGTATAGCCTGTACGGGGACTTAAAATTTACACAGTGCAAGGGATGTAAGCAGCCGCGTAATATTTCTGTTGCATGTATATTTCTTGTTTTCCGTTTAGTCTGTATCTACGATAGCGTGTGAACTACTTATGAATATTAGAACTGTGGAAATTACTGTCATCAATTTTTTTAAGTAAATTTACGTGTTACTGATTTCGTTATTCCTACATTTATAAGAATTTTATCAATCCTGTTGATATAAAACAGTCAAACATATATATAATAGTAAACGACACAAAAAAATCTCTACTCTGAAATACATGTGTAAAATGCATCAGTCATTGTTTAGGACTTCCCCTAATTGTCGTTAACCGAATCCGAGATCCACACCTCAAAATTCTACTTTCGATTTATTTACGACGAAAATCAAGCTCCGTCCTTTTCATCCCCCTCCAGACACAAACACACATCAATATTTCAAATGACCTCGCACTGTTACCAAACCTGAGTAGTGAGACATCTTACACGTTGTTTTTCATCTCATACAAAAATTCAGCTCCTGTCCCGGGCGGAAACGCCCCAAATTCAAAGAGAAAATCGGGAATTATTTCGCGTCAGTAAACGTTTGATGAAATACTGTTATGACACCTGCAAAGGCCGTGTGGAGCCAAGATTTGTTCTTTCTCTCTATTTCCTTCTCTCCATTTTTTTTTTTGACTTTCTAACTAAGATATTCAAAATAAAGGGGTTGTTGGACTGAAGTACAAGTTGAAAAACACTCTTCCTTTAAGATTTAGACAAAAACAGCCCTTTATTATTAAGGTCTTCCGTCTTCAGCGGAAGACCTTACTGTTTTTCTACGCGTTCTCATTCTTCTATATTATTATTTTTCTTCTTGGTAGTCACCCTTAATTTCTCAGCCATTTCTCAATCGATTTTAATGATTTTTACAGGGATGATGTCTTAGGTGAATATCTCTTTGCATCTTACTTCCTGTCTGAAAATTCACTTCCGCTTCTGAATTATTTCCCTTTTTCGTGAATTTTGGAACATGATATTGTTCACGCATCTCCTCAAAAACTGTTATAGTTAGGGACTTGAAATTTATATGCAAGATAGAGTGGTTATGGTAGATTTGCTTGCTTGTTTTAGATTTGACCAGAAGTCATCATCCTTGAAGCTCGCCCGAAACTGAAAATGTTGATGTTAAATTTTTTTGACAATTTTTACGAAATTTGAGATTTGATCACGAATATCTTTCTTCTAATCAATATTTTGCTAACACATGTAGAGCATCAAAAATTAATCTATAAAAGATCTTTCAACTGACACCAAGCAAAAGGGGCTGACCCCTCATATAAGGGGCCAAGAGGGGTCTAAAGTCTTTTATCTATATCTCTTTAATGAAACATATTTTGTAATGTATTATAGAAGCGAAAATGTGTATCTTCCAGTTATCTACCTATATTTGTTAAGAGTTTTCTGATATGTTACATAATTTGGATTTTAAAGGGGCTAGAAGTCCAATATTTTGATCATTTATTTCTTAAAAAGGAGAAATATTTTGAAATGCATTATAGAAGAGAAGATACTCAGAATAATATTCGTAATAATATTTAACCACCAAAGTTTCGTTTAATGGTCCTTATAAGGAGATAAAGAGTCGGCCCCTAAAACAATCTTTCCCTAATATCTCAAAAACAGTAACAAATTTCTAAACACTTGTTGAACAAAATGTGTTTAATATTATGAGACCTTTCATTGATATGAAGAAAAAGGGGCTAGCCCCTCAAATTATATGATAAGAGAGATCTAAATGTTTCAATCAAAGCTCTTATACATATATCAGAAACAAAACATGGGCGAGAAGTCCAATACATTTATGATTTTTTTGTAAAGAAAAAGAGGATATAGAAATTGAAGAAAAGAGTCTGTTTAAAATCAAAGGATTTTTCATTCTATTTCCAAATCATGTTTAGCTGGTAAATAGCAAAATAAAGGTCAAGCATGTATCTCAAACTCTAGTGATATTGGGAATTTAGTATTTTCCGTTTAATATAGAAGTCACCGACCACCGCCCCGCCCCCCCCCCCCATCCTTCATAAAATCATTTAGTTTTTCTGGCCCGATTTTACTTGATCTTTGATCTCGGGCCTTTAATTTCAACTTAATACCATTCTAGATTACTGCACTAATTACCAGACCAATTCGTTCATTATTAACAGAGTTATGAACTTTTTGGCATTTGAGTTTTAATTTTCGTGTTTGACATGTACTGTAGAAAAAAATTCTAACTCCCGAGCCCTTCACTCAATCCTCATGAAATTTTGTGTAAATGTACCTCGGACCTCATTCTGTTTTTCTGCCAAATTTGCAGCGGGTTGAACAATTAAGAAGAAATTTCCGATATCAAGCCGCGAGTATAGCCTGTACGGGGACTTAAAATTTACACAGTGCAAGGGATGTAAGCAGCCGTGTAATATTTCTGTTGCATGTATATTTCTTGTTTTCCGTTTAGTCTGTATCTACGATAGCGTGTGAACTACTTATGAATATTAGAACTGTGGAAATTACTGTCATCAATTTTTTTAAGTAAATTTACGTGTTACTGATTTCGTTATTCCTACATTTATAAGAATTTTATCAATCCTGTTGATATAAAACAGTCAAACATATATATAATAGTAAACGACACAAAAAAATCTCTACTCTGAAATACATGTGTAAAATGCATCAGTCATTGTTTAGGACTTCCCCTAATTGTCGTTAACCGAATCCGAGATCCACACCTCAAAATTCTACTTTCGATTTATTTACGACGAAAATCAAGCTCCGTCCTTTTCATCCCCCTCCAGACACAAACACACATCAATATTTCAAATGACCTCGCACTGTTACCAAACCTGAGTAGTGAGACATCTTACACGTTGTTTTTCATCTCATACAAAAATTCAGCTCCTGTCCCGGGCGGAAACGCCCCAAATTCAAAGAGAAAATCGGGAATTATTTCGCGTCAGTAAACGTTTGATGAAATACTGTTATGACACCTGCAAAGGCCGTGTGGAGCCAAGATTTGTTCTTTCTCTCTATTTCCTTCTCTCCATTTTTTTTTTTGACTTTCTAACTAAGATATTCAAAATAAAGGGGTTGTTGGACTGAAGTACAAGTTGAAAAACACTCTTCCTTTAAGATTTAGACAAAAACAGCCCTTTATTATTAAGGTCTTCCGTCTTCAGCGGAAGACCTTACTGTTTTTCTACGCGTTCTCATTCTTCTATATTATTATTTTTCTTCTTGGTAGTCACCCTTAATTTCTCAGCCATTTCTCAATCGATTTTAATGATTTTTACAGGGATGATGTCTTAGGTGAATATCTCTTTGCATCTTACTTCCTGTCTGAAAATTCACTTCCGCTTCTGAATTATTTCCCTTTTTCGTGAATTTTGGAACATGATATTGTTCACGCATCTCCTCAAAAACTGTTATAGTTAGGGACTTGAAATTTATATGCAAGATAGAGTGGTTATGGTAGATTTGCTTGCTTGTTTTAGATTTGACCAGAAGTCATCATCCTTGAAGCTCGCCCGAAACTGAAAATGTTGATGTTAAATTTTTTTGACAATTTTTACGAAATTTGAGATTTGATCACGAATATCTTTCTTCTAATCAATATTTTGCTAACACATGTAGAGCATCAAAAATTAATCTATAAAAGATCTTTCAACTGACACCAAGCAAAAGGGGCTGACCCCTCATATAAGGGGCCAAGAGGGGTCTAAAGTCTTTTATCTATATCTCTTTAATGAAACATATTTTGTAATGTATTATAGAAGCGAAAATGTGTATCTTCCAGTTATCTACCTATATTTGTTAAGAGTTTTCTGATATGTTACATAATTTGGATTTTAAAGGGGCTAGAAGTCCAATATTTTGATCATTTATTTCTTAAAAAGGAGAAATATTTTGAAATGCATTATAGAAGAGAAGATACTCAGAATAATATTCGTAATAATATTTAACCACCAAAGTTTCGTTTAATGGTCCTTATAAGGAGATAAAGAGTCGGCCCCTAAAACAATCTTTCCCTAATATCTCAAAAACAGTAACAAATTTCTAAACACTTGTTGAACAAAATGTGTTTAATATTATGAGACCTTTCATTGATATGAAGAAAAAGGGGCTAGCCCCTCAAATTATATGATAAGAGAGATCTAAATGTTTCAATCAAAGCTCTTATACATATATCAGAAACAAAACATGGGCGAGAAGTCCAATACATTTATGATTTTTTTGTAAAGAAAAAGAGGATATAGAAATTGAAGAAAAGAGTCTGTTTAAAATCAAAGGATTTTTCATTCTATTTCCAAATCATGTTTAGCTGGTAAATAGCAAAATAAAGGTCAAGCATGTATCTCAAACTCTAGTGATATTGGGAATTTAGTATTTTCCGTTTAATATAGAAGTCACCGACCACCGCCCCGCCCCCCCCCCCCATCCTTCATAAAATCATTTAGTTTTTCTGGCCCGATTTTACTTGATCTTTGATTTCGGGCCTTTAATTTCAACTTAATACCATTCTAGATTACTGCACTAATTACCAGACCAATTCGTTCATTATTAACAGAGTTATGAACTTTTTGGCATTTGAGTTTTAATTTTCGTGTTTGACATGTACTGTAGAAAAAAATTCTAACTCCCGAGCCCTTCACTCAATCCTCATGAAATTTTGTGTAAATGTACCTCGGACCTCATTCTGTTTTTCTGCCAAATTTGCAGCGGGTTGAACAATTAAGAAGAAATTTCCGATATCAAGCCGCGAGTATAGCCTGTACGGGGACTTAAAATTTACACAGTGCAAGGGATGTAAGCAGCCGCGTAATATTTCTGTTGCATGTATATTTCTTGTTTTCCGTTTAGTCTGTATCTACGATAGCGTGTGAACTACTTATGAATATTAGAACTGTGGAAATTACTGTCATCAATTTTTTTAAGTAAATTTACGTGTTACTGATTTCGTTATTCCTACATTTATAAGAATTTTATCAATCCTGTTGATATAAAACAGTCAAACATATATATAATAGTAAACGACACAAAAAAATCTCTACTCTGAAATACATGTGTAAAATGCATCAGTCATTGTTTAGGACTTCCCCTAATTGTCGTTAACCGAATCCGAGATCCACACCTCAAAATTCTACTTTCGATTTATTTACGACGAAAATCAAGCTCCGTCCTTTTCATCCCCCTCCAGACACAAACACACATCAATATTTCAAATGACCTCGCACTGTTACCAAACCTGAGTAGTGAGACATCTTACACGTTGTTTTTCATCTCATACAAAAATTCAGCTCCTGTCCCGGGCGGAAACGCCCCAAATTCAAAGAGAAAATCGGGAATTATTTCGCGTCAGTAAACGTTTGATGAAATACTGTTATGACACCTGCAAAGGCCGTGTGGAGCCAAGATTTGTTCTTTCTCTCTATTTCCTTCTCTCCATATTTTTTTTGACTTTCTAACTAAGATATTCAAAATAAAGAGGTTGTTGGACTGAAGTACAAGTTGAAAAACACTCTTCCTTTAAGATTTAGACAAAAACAGCCCTTTATTATTAAGGTCTTCCGTCTTCAGCGGAAGACCTTACTGTTTTTCTACGCGTTCTCATTCTTCTATATTATTATTTTTCTTCTTGGTAGTCACCCTTAATTTCTCAGCCATTTCTCAATCGATTTTAATGATTTTTACAGGGATGATGTCTTAGGTGAATATCTCTTTGCATCTTACTTCCTGTCTGAAAATTCACTTCCGCTTCTGAATTATCTCCCTTTTTCGTGAATTTTGGAACATGATATTGTTCACGCATCTCCTCAAAAACTGTTATAGTTAGGGACTTGAAATTTATATGCAAGATAGAGTGGTTATGGTAGATTTGCTTGCTTGTTTTAGATTTGACCAGAAGTCATCATCCTTGAAGCTCGCCCGAAACTGAAAATGTTGATGTTAAATTTTTTTGACAATTTTTACGAAATTTGAGATTTGATCACGAATATCTTTCTTCTAATCAATATTTTGCTAACACATGTAGAGCATCAAAAATTAATCTATAAAAGATCTTTCAACTGACACCAAGCAAAAGGGGCTGACCCCTCATATAAGGGGCCAAGAGGGGTCTAAAGTCTTTTATCTATATCTCTTTAATGAAACATATTTTGTAATGTATTATAGAAGCGAAAATGTGTATCTTCCAGTTATCTACCTATATTTGTTAAGAGTTTTCTGATATGTTACATAATTTGGATTTTAAAGGGGCTAGAAGTCCAATATTTTGATCATTTATTTCTTAAAAAGGAGAAATATTTTGAAATGCATTATAGAAGAGAAGATACTCAGAATAATATTCGTAATAATATTTAACCACCAAAGTTTCGTTTAATGGTCCTTATAAGGAGATAAAGAGTCGGCCCCTAAAACAATCTTTCCCTAATATCTCAAAAACAGTAACAAATTTCTAAACACTTGTTGAACAAAATGTGTTTAATATTATGAGACCTTTCATTGATATGAAGAAAAAGGGGCTAGCCCCTCAAATTATATGATAAGAGAGATCTAAATGTTTCAATCAAAGCTCTTATACATATATCAGAAACAAAACATGGGCGAGAAGTCCAATACATTTATGATTTTTTTGTAAAGAAAAAGAGGATATAGAAATTGAAGAAAAGAGTCTGTTTAAAATCAAAGGATTTTTCATTCTATTTCCAAATCATGTTTAGCTGGTAAATAGCAAAATAAAGGTCAAGCATGTATCTCAAACTCTAGTGATATTGGGAATTTAGTATTTTCCGTTTAATATAGAAGTCACCGACCACCGCCCCGCCCCCCCCCCCCATCCTTCATAAAATCATTTAGTTTTTCTGGCCCGATTTTACTTGATCTTTGATCTCGGGCCTTTAATTTCAACTTAATACCATTCTAGATTACTGCACTAATTACCAGACCAATTCGTTCATTATTAACAGAGTTATGAACTTTTTGGCATTTGAGTTTTAATTTTCGTGTTTGACATGTACTGTAGAAAAAAATTCTAACTCCCGAGCCCTTCACTCAATCCTCATGAAATTTTGTGTAAATGTACCTCGGACCTCATTCTGTTTTTCTGCCAAATTTGCAGCGGGTTGAACAATTAAGAAGAAATTTCCGATATCAAGCCGCGAGTATAGCCTGTACGGGGACTTAAAATTTACACAGTGCAAGGGATGTAAGCAGCCGCGTAATATTTCTGTTGCATGTATATTTCTTGTTTTCCGTTTAGTCTGTATCTACGATAGCGTGTGAACTACTTATGAATATTAGAACTGTGGAAATTACTGTCATCAATTTTTTTAAGTAAATTTACGTGTTACTGATTTCGTTATTCCTACATTTATAAGAATTTTATCAATCCTGTTGATATAAAACAGTCAAACATATATATAATAGTAAACGACACAAAAAAATCTCTACTCTGAAATACATGTGTAAAATGCATCAGTCATTGTTTAGGACTTCCCCTAATTGTCGTTAACCGAATCCGAGATCCACACCTCAAAATTCTACTTTCGATTTATTTACGACGAAAATCAAGCTCCGTCCTTTTCATCCCCCTCCAGACACAAACACACATCAATATTTCAAATGACCTCGCACTGTTACCAAACCTGAGTAGTGAGACATCTTACACGTTGTTTTTCATCTCATACAAAAATTCAGCTCCTGTCCCGGGCGGAAACGCCCCAAATTCAAAGAGAAAATCGGGAATTATTTCGCGTCAGTAAACGTTTGATGAAATACTGTTATGACACCTGCAAAGGCCGTGTGGAGCCAAGATTTGTTCTTTCTCTCTATTTCCTTCTCTCCATTTTTTTTTTTGACTTTCTAACTAAGATATTCAAAATAAAGGGGTTGTTGGACTGAAGTACAAGTTGAAAAACACTCTTCCTTTAAGATTTAGACAAAAACAGCCCTTTATTATTAAGGTCTTCCGTCTTCAGCGGAAGACCTTACTGTTTTTCTACGCGTTCTCATTCTTCTATATTATTATTTTTCTTCTTGGTAGTCACCCTTAATTTCTCAGCCATTTCTCAATCGATTTTAATGATTTTTACAGGGATGATGTCTTAGGTGAATATCTCTTTGCATCTTACTTCCTGTCTGAAAATTCACTTCCGCTTCTGAATTATTTCCCTTTTTCGTGAATTTTGGAACATGATATTGTTCACGCATCTCCTCAAAAACTGTTATAGTTAGGGACTTGAAATTTATATGCAAGATAGAGTGGTTATGGTAGATTTGCTTGCTTGTTTTAGATTTGACCAGAAGTCATCATCCTTGAAGCTCGCCCGAAACTGAAAATGTTGATGTTAAATTTTTTTGACAATTTTTACGAAATTTGAGATTTGATCACGAATATCTTTCTTCTAATCAATATTTTGCTAACACATGTAGAGCATCAAAAATTAATCTATAAAAGATCTTTCAACTGACACCAAGCAAAAGGGGCTGACCCCTCATATAAGGGGCCAAGAGGGGTCTAAAGTCTTTTATCTATATCTCTTTAATGAAACATATTTTGTAATGTATTATAGAAGCGAAAATGTGTATCTTCCAGTTATCTACCTATATTTGTTAAGAGTTTTCTGATATGTTACATAATTTGGATTTTAAAGGGGCTAGAAGTCCAATATTTTGATCATTTATTTCTTAAAAAGGAGAAATATTTTGAAATGCATTATAGAAGAGAAGATACTCAGAATAATATTCGTAATAATATTTAACCACCAAAGTTTCGTTTAATGGTCCTTATAAGGAGATAAAGAGTCGGCCCCTAAAACAATCTTTCCCTAATATCTCAAAAACAGTAACAAATTTCTAAACACTTGTTGAACAAAATGTGTTTAATATTACGGGACCTTTCATTGATATGAAGAAAAAGGGGCTAGCCCCTCAAATTACATGATAAGAGGGATCTAAATGTTTCAATCAAAGCTCTTATACATATATCAGAAACAAAACAAGGGCGAGAAGTCCAATACATTTATGATTTTTTTGTAAAGAAAAAGAGGATATAGAAATTGAAGAAAAGAGTCTGTTTAAAATCAAAGGATTTTTCATTCTATTTCCAAATCATGTTTAGCTGGTAAATAGCAAAATAAAGGTCAAGCATGTATCTCAAACTCTAGTGATATTGGGAATTTAGTATTTTCCGTTTAATATAGAAGTCACCGACCGCCGCCCCGCCCCCCCCCCCCCACCCTTCATAAAATCATTTAGTTTTTCTGGCCCGATTTTACTTGATCTTTGATCTCGGGCCTTTAATTTCAACTTAGTACCATTCTAGATTACTGCACTAATTACCAGACCAATTCGTTCATTATTAACAGAGTTATGAACTTTTTGGCATTTGAGTTTTAATTTTCGTGTTTGACATGTACTGTAGAAAAAAATTCTAACTCCCGAGCCCTTCACTCAATCCTCATGAAATTTTGTGTAAATGTACCTCGGACCTCATTCTGTTTTTCTGCCAAATTTGCAGCGGGTTGAACAATTAAGAAGAAATTTCCGATATCAAGCCGCGAGTATAGCCTGTACGGGGACTTAAAATTTACACAGTGCAAGGGATGTAAGCAGCCGCGTAATATTTCTGTTGCATGTATATTTCTTGTTTTCCGTTTAGTCTGTATCTACGATAGCGTGTGAACTACTTATGAATGTTAGAACTGTGGAAATTACTGTCATCAATTTTTTTATGAATAAATTTACGTGTTACTGATTTCGTTATTTCTACATTTATAAGAATTTTATCAATCCTGTTGATATAAAACAGTCAAACATATATATAATAGTAAACGACACAAAAAAATCTCTACTCTGAAATACATGTGTAAAATGCATCAGTCATTGTTTTAGGACTTCCCCGAATTGTCGTTAACCGAATCCGAGATCCACACCTCAAAATTCTACTTTCGATTTATTTACGACGAAAATCAAGCTCGGTCCTTTTCATCCCCCTCCAGACACAAACACACATCAATATTTCAAATGACCTCGCACTGTTACCAAACCTGAGTAGTGAGACATCTTACACGTTGTTTTTCATCTCATACAAAAATTCAGCTCCTGTCCCGGGCGGAAACGCCCCAAATTCAAAGAGAAAATCGGGAATTATTTCGCGTCAGCCATGTTTTGACGTGAACCTTCGATGATGAAATATAGACTGGCAATACCTGTCTGATATGTGCGATATATATTTCATACGATAGAGACAGAGGACCAGTCTACGATGAAATACTGTTATGACACATGCAAAGGCTGTGTGTTCGAATCTCGCCGGAGCCAAGATTTGTTCTTTCTCTCTATTTCCTTCTCTCCATTTTTTTTTGACTTTCTAACTAAGATATTCCAAATAAAGGGGTTGTTGGACTGAAGTACAAGTTGAAAACACTCGTACATTAAGATTTTGACAAAAACATTCTTTAATATTAGGGTCTTCCGTCTTCAGCGGATGACTCTTCTATTATTCTATTGTTTCTTTTTCACTTTTCTATTATTTCACTTATTAAGGTTTTCCGTTTCCAACGGAAAACCTTATTGTTATGCTTTGTTCCTTTTTCCCTATTCTTCTATATTATTATTTTTTTTCTTCCAAATTTTGTGCACGCAAGATCTCGAAAACTACTCAATTGATTTTTATGAAACTTGTCGATCTAATAGATGACGATGTGAACCGTATTGCAAATTTTTTTTATTGATGACGTCACTTCGGGTTTTGAGATGTAGTCGTTTTGTCGATTTTCAGAGAGGTATTTTTTCGGCAGTACTCCTTTTAAACTATAGCAGACATACACTTAAAATTTTCAGTGATGGTAGACGGAAGATTGAAATTGTGCATAAAGGTTTAAAATCATTTCGATCGGAAAAAGCGCCGAAGCGTTTGTATGCATATGAAAAAATAATAAATAAAAAAAAAAAAAAAAAAAAAAGCATTTCTGGTTTTCTTTGTTTATCTCTTTTCTGAATAATATTTTGTTAAAACATGTAATGTTTAATTTTTTTTATATTTATAAGACCTTTTATTTGATATCAAGACAAAGGGGCTGGCCCCTCAAATTAGGGGACCAAAGGGCTCTCAAGTCTTTCATCTATAGCCCCTTAACTGAAATATATTTTGTAAAAGATTTTAGAAGCAAATATGTTTATCTTACAGTTATGTATCCAAGCAGTGTCATGATTTTATTATGTGGTACGTAATTAAGGTTTTTAAGGGGTCAAAAATCCAAAACTTTGATCACCGATATCTCAGAAAGGAAAAATATATTTTGAAATCCAGTATAGAAGAAAAGATACTCAAAATGATCTACTAAACAAGATGGATTCTTCAAAATTTCGTTAAACGACCCCAATAAGGAGATAAGGGATCGGCCCCTAAAACGCTCTTTCTGAGATATCTCAAGAATGGTAACAAATTTCTATACACTTGTTGAACAAAATATCTTTAAAAGTAAATGACTTTTCATTTGATACAAGGAAAAAGAGGCTGCCCCTCGAATTAGAGATCTAAATGTTTTCAACCAAAGCTCATACATCTAAAACAAAATAGTATCTGGCCCTTAGAATGTAGACCTTTGTCTTATATGTTAAATCACGTTTAGCCGTTAAGTAGCAAAACCAAGGTCGTACATGTATTTTATGTTCTAAAACACACGGAAGACCTCCTCGTTGCTCGCAACGAGATCGTGTCTAGTTATTATTTTTTTTTTTCTTACCGATTTTGTGCACGCGATTTCTCGGAAACGGCTCAACCGATTTACGTCAAATTTTCAATTCTGATAGGTATTGGTCTGAACCTTGTTGGAAAATTTTTTAGTTGATGACGTCACTGCCTATCTTGAGATATCGTGGATTTATCAGTTTTTATAGGGGTATTTTGTGCGGAGAACTCCTCTTTTACTATTAAAGATATGATGTTGAACTTTTCAGGGCTGATAGACGGAAGACTGAAATAGTGTCTAATGGTCATTAATCATCTTTATCTCAAAGAGCGCCGAAGCTCGCCCGAGCTTGAAAATTAAGATTAAAAAGGCGTCCTGATTTTTCTTGGTTTTCTTTAAATATCTCTTTTCTTGAAAGCATTTTGTTAAAACATGTAGAACAAAAAAACTTAATTAAATCAAGAGCTTTCATTTCAGATCATGAAAAAGGGACTGGCCCTTCAAATTAGGGGCTGAGGGGGCTCTAAAGTCTTTAAATGATAACTTTTTACCGTGAAATATTTTGTGATGCGTTATAGAAGCAATTCTGTTTAATCTTAGGTTATTAACCTAATTATGGCAATCATTTACTTCTATGTTACGTAATTAGGGATTTTAAGGGGCCAAAACTTTAATGCTTAATATCTCAAAATGAAGAAACATTTGGATAAGCAATATTGAACAAAAGTTGCTCAAAATATTGAGCTTAACAATCTGAAACCATAATTTCCTTGTTATGCGGTCCCTAAAAGGAGTTACAGGGTCTGCCCCTAAAACGACCCTCTCCAGATATCTCGAGAACGGTACAAAATTTGTAAACCCTTTTTGAACAAAATGTGTTTGAATTGACAAGAGCTTTCATTTGAAATCATAAAAAAGGGGCTGGCCCTTAAAATTAGGGACTGAGGGACTCAAAATCTTTTAATGATAACCTTTTACCGTGAAATATTTTTTGATGCGTTATAGAAGCATTTATGTTCATTCTAAGGTTATTTACCTATACATGGCAATCATTTACTCCTATGTTACGTAATTAGGGATTTTAAGGGGAAAGACGTCCAAAACTTTAATGCTTAATATCTCAAAATGAAGAAACATTTGGATAAGCAATATTGAACAAAAGATGCTTAAAATAATGAGCTTAACAATAATCAACTATAATTTCTTTGTTATGCGGTCCCTAAAAGGAGTTACTGGGTTGGCCCCTAACACGACCCTCTCAAAATATCTCAAGAACGTACAAAATTTGTAATTACTTGTTGAACAAAAAGTGTTTGAATTGACAAGAGCTTTCATTTGAAATCATGAAAAAGGTGCTGGCCCTTCCAATAAGGGGCTGAGGGGGCTCTAAAGTATTTTAATGATAACGTTTTACTGTTAAATATTTTGTGATACGTTATAGAAGCGATTATGTTCATTCTAATGTAATGTACCTGTACATGGCAATCATTTACTCTTATAATACGTAATTAGGGATTTTAAGGGGCCAGAAGTCTAAGGCTTTAATGCTCAATATCTCAAAATGGAGGAAAACTTTGGAAAGCAATATTTAACAAAAGATGATAAAAATATTGAGCTTAACAATGTACAACCATATATTGTTTTTATCTGGACCCTAAAAGGAGTATAAGGACCGGATATCAAAACCATTTTTCCCAGATATCTCAAAAACGGTAACCAATTTCTAAATACTTATTAGTGGTACACAAAAATACCTTTTGATTAAAATGAATGAATAGGAGCTGATCCCTCAAATAAGGGACACCAAAGGGATAGATAGTCTTTCACCCATTACTCATAGATCCCGCCTCCTTTTCCGGATACGTTTCGCTGATGAAGGTCAAGAGTAAGGTCATTCCATATTCTAAAAATCGGACGGAAGACCTCCTCGTTGCTCGCAACGAGATCGTGTCTAGTTTTTATTCTTTTTTTTTCTTCCCATTTTTGTGCACGCGATTTCTCAGAAAAGTCTCAACCGATCTCCATCAAATTTTCAGATGTGATAGATAGTGGTCTGAAGTTGATAGGAAATTTTTTGCACTGATGACGTCACATCCGTTTTGGAGATATTGAGATTTTTCTATTTTTTATATGTGTATTTTGTCTGCGGCCGTTCTCCTAAACTATAAAAGATTTTGAGCTCAAATTTCTACGGTTGGTAAACGAAAGATTGAAGTTTTGCATGATTGTTGTTTTGTATGTTTAGCACTACTGGCGCCAAAGCTCGCTATGGCTCGAAAATTGACATTAAAAAAGCGTCGTAATTTTTTGTGCTTTTCTCTTTTTATCTCTTTTCTGGAAAATATTTTGTTAAAACATGTAATGTAAAAAAAGTTTATATTTACAAGACCTTTCTGCTGATATCAAGACAAAGGGGCTGGCCCCTCAAATAAGGGACCTAAAGGGCTCTAAAGTCTTTTACCCATAACTCTTTACCGCGGGATATTTTGTAATAAATTATAGAAGCAAATATGTTTATCTTACAAATATGAAGCCAAGCAGTGTAACGATTTTCTCATATGTTACGTAATTAGGGGTTTTTAGGGGTCAGAAGTCCAAAACTTTGACCACCTATATCTCAAAACGGAAAAATATTTTGAAATGCAGTATAAAAGAAAAGATGCCCAAAATGATGTACTTAACACCATGCAACCTAAAAAATTAGGTTCAGCGGCCCCAATAAGGAGAAAAGGGACCGGCCCCTAAAACATTCTTTCTCAGATATCTCAAGAATGGTAACGAATTTCTGAACACTTGTTGAACAAAATGTCTTTATAATCAAATGACCTTTCATTTGATACCAAGAAAAAGGGGCTGGCCCCTAATATTAGGGACCTAGAGGGCTCTAAAGTCTTTTTACTATAGTTCTTTACTGAGGGATATTTTGTAATAAATTATAGAAGCAAATATGTTTATCTTACAGTTATGAAGCCAAGCAGTATAACGATTTTCTCATGTGTTACGTAATTAAGGATTTTTAGGGGTCAAAAGTCCAAAACTTTGCTCACCTATATCTCAAAAAGAAAAAATATTTTGAAATGCAGTATAAAAGAAAAGATGCTCATAATGATGTCCTTAACAACATGCAGCCTAAAAAATTTGGTTCAGCGGCCCCAATAAGGAGATAAGGGACCGGCCCCTAAAACATTCTTTCTCAGATATCTCAAGAATGGTAACGGATTTCTGAACACTTGTTGAACAAAATGTCTTTATAATCAAATGACCTTTCATTTGATACCATGAAAAAGGGGCTGGCCCCTAATATTAGGGACCTAGAGGGCTCTAAAGTCTTTTTCCTATAGTTCTTTACCGAGGGGTATTTCGTAATAGATTATAGAAGCAAATATGTTTATCTAACAGTTATGTAGCCTAACATTATAATGATTTTTCTCATGTGTTACGTAATTAAGGATTTTTAGGGGCAAAAGTCCAAAAATTTGATAACCTATATCTCAAAAAGAAAAAATATTTTGAAATGCAGTATAAAAGAAAAGATGCTCAAAATAATGTACCTAATAACATGCAACCTTACAATTTTTGTTCAGCGGCCCCAATAAGGAGATAAGGTCCGGCCCCTAAAATATTCTTTCTGAAATATCTCAAGAACGGTGACGAATTTCTAAACACCTGAAACAAAATAGTATCAGGCACTTAAAATGAAGATCCTCTTTTCCTGTTTTAAATCATGTATAGCTGTGAAATAGCAAAATCAAGATCGAACATAAATCTCCATTTCTAAAATCAGACGGAAGACCTCCTCGTTGCTCGCAACGAGATCGTGTCTAGTTATTATTATTTTTCTGCCGTTTTTTGTGCACGCGATTTCTCAGAAACGGCTCGGCCGATTTCAATCAAATTTTAGGACGTGATAGATAGTGGTCTGAACTTGATTGGAAATTTTTTGTATTGATGACGTCATATCCGTTTTTGAGATATTGAGATTTTTCTAATTTTTATATGGGTATTTTGTCTTCTGTTGTTCTCCTAAACTATAAGAGATATTAAGCTCAACTTTTTACGGTAGGTAAAGGAAAGATTGAAGTTTTGCATGATTGTTGTTTTGTATGTTTAGCACTTCTGGCGCCAAAGCTCGCTATGGCTCGAAAATTGACATTAAAAAGCGTCGTGAATTTTTGTGCTTTTCTCTTTTTATCTCTTTTCTGGAAAATATTTTGTTAAAACATGTAAGGTAAAAAAAGTTTATTTTTACAAGACCTTTCTGCTAATTTCAAGAAAAAGGGGCTGGCCCCTTAAATTAGGGACATAAAGGGCTCTAAAGTCTTTTACCCATAACTCTTTACCGAGAGATATTTTGTAATAAATTATAGAAGCAAATATGTTTATCTTATAATTATAAAGCCGAGCAGTATAACGATTTTCTCATATGTTACGTAATTAGGGGTTTTTAGGGGTCAAAAGTCCAAAACTTTGATCACCTATATCTCAAAAAGGAAAAATATTTTGAAATGCAGTATTAAAGAAAAGATGCTCAAAATGATGTACTTAAAAACATGCAACCTAAAAAATTTGGTTCAGCGGCCCCAAAAAGGAGATAAGGGACCGGCCCCTAAAACATTCTGTCTCAGATATCTCAAGAATGGTAACGAATTTCTGAACACTTGTTGAACAAAATGTCTTTATAATCAAATGACCTTTCATTTGATACCAAGAAAAAGGGGCTGGCCCCTAATATAAGGGACCTAAAGGGCTCTAAAGTCTTTTACCCATAACTCTTTACCGAGGGATATTTTGTTATAGATTATAGAAGCAAATATGTTAATCTCACAGTTATGTATTCAAGCAATGTAATGATTTTATGATGTGTTACGTAATTAAGGGTTTTTAGGGGCCAAAAGTCCAAAATTTCGATCACCCATATCTCAGAAAGGAAAAATATTTTGTAATGCAGTACAGAAGAAAAGTTGTTCAAAATGATGTTCTCAACAAAATGCAACCGTCAGAATTTCGTTAAACGACCCCTAAAAGGAGATAAGGGACCGGCCCCTAAAACCTTCTTTCTCATATATCTCTAGAACGGTAACAAATTTCTAAGCACTTGTTGAACAAAATTTGTGTAGAATTAAATGACCTTTTATTTGATATCAGGAAAAAGGGGCTGGCCCCTTAAATTAGGGGACCAAAGGGCTCTAAAGTCTTTAATCTGTAGCTCTTTACTGAGAGATATTTTGTGAAATGTTATAGAAGCAAATGTGTTTATCTCACAGTTATGTATTCAAGCAATGTAATGATTTTATGATGTGTTACGTAATTAAGGGTTTTTAGGGGCCAAAAGTCCAAAATTTCGATCACCCATATCTCAGAAAAGAAAAATATTTTTGTAATGCAGTATTAAAGAAAAGTTGTTCAAAATGATGTTCTTAACAAAATGCAACGGTCAGAATTTCGTTAAACGACCCCTAAAAGGAGATAAGGGACTGGCCCCTAAAACCTTCTTTCTCATATATCTCTAGAACGGTAACAAATTTCTAAGCACTTGTTGAACAAAATTTGTCTAGAATTAAATGACCTTTTATTTGATATCAGGAAAAAGGGGCTGGCCACTTAGGGGACCAAAGGGCTCTTAATTCTTTAATCTGTAGCTCTTTACTGAGAGATATTTTGTGAAATGTTATAGAAGCAAATGTGTTTATCTTATAGTAATGTATTCAAGCAATGTAATGATTTTATGATGTGTTGCGTAATTAAGGGTTTTTAGGGGCCAAAACTCCAAAATTATGATCACCCATATCTCAGAAAGGAAATATATTTTGTAATGCAATACAGAAGAAAAGTTGTTCAAAATGATGTTCTCAACAAAATGCAACCTTCAAAATTTCGTTAAACGGCCCCTATAAAGAGTTATGGGATCGGCCCCTAAAACCTTCTTTCTCATATATCTCCAGAACGGTAACGAATTTCTAAACACTTGTTGAACAAAATTTGTTTAGAATTAAATATCCTTTCATTTGATATCAAGAAAAAGGGACTGGCCCCTAAAATTAGGGGACCGAAGGGCTCTAAAGTATTTTATCTATAGCCCTTTATTGAGGGATATTTTGTGAAATGTTATAGAAGCAAATGTGTTTATCCTGCAGTTATGTATCAAAGCAATGTATTGGTTTTGTCATGTGTTTTGTAATTTGGGGTTTTTGGAGGCCAAAAGTCCCAAGTTTTGATCACCCATATCTCAGAAAGGTAAAATATTTTGAAATGCAGTACAGAAAAAAAGTTGTTCAAAAAGATGCAAAAGGCTCTAAAGTCGTTTATCTATTACCCTTTATTGAGGGATATTTTGTGAAATGTTATAGAAGCAAATGTGTTTATCTTATAGTTATGTATCAAAGCAATGTAATGATTTTGTCATGTGTTACGTAATTAAGGGTTTTAGGGGCCAAAAGTCCTAAATTTTGATCACCCATATCTCAGAAAGGAAATATATTTTGTAATGCAGTACGAAGAAAAGTTGTTCAAAATGATGTTCTCAACAAAATGCAACCTTCAAAATTTCGTTAAACGGCCCCTAAAAGGAGATAAGGGATCGGCCCCTAAAACCTTCTTTCTCATATATCTCCAAAACGGTAACGAATTTCTAAACACTTGTTGACAAAATGTGTTCAGAATTAAATGTCCTTTCATTTGAATTCAACAAAAAGGGATTGCCCCTTAAACTAGGGGATCAAAGAGCTCTAAAATCTTTTATCTATAGCCCTTTATTGAGGGATATTTTGTGAAAGGTTATTAAAGCTAGATTAGATATAATACGTTTATATATCCCAACAATATAATGATTTTCTCTTGCGTTACCCAATTAGGGTTTTTGAGGGACCAGAGGTTAATAAGTTTGATCTTTTCTATCTTAATTGAAAGAAATGCAAGTATTTAAAAAAGCAAGAGAACTTATAAAAAGCAATACAATAAAGCATTAGTACTTCACTCCTTTTTTTCATAACATGTTTTGTTGTCGAAAATCAAAGTCGATGATGTCATATTTCATTCTAAAAATCGAACGGAAGACCTCCTCGTTGCTCGCAACAAGATCGTGTCTAGTTATTATTATTATTTTTTTCCCCTTTTTCTCCCGTGAATTTCTCAGAGATGTCTTGATGGATTTTTATAAAATTTTCAGGAATGACAGAAAATAAAAAGATCTAGAGGATTTTAATTAAAAATATTCTAAATTCACTTCCGGTCGTCCGTTTCCTGTCCCGCGACAAAAAGCTTGTCACCTCGAGATCTAAAAAACGGTAAAGACTTAAACATTCAAACTTTGTGGGATGATAAACCTATAGCTGTAGATGTGTTTAAACACTTTTGTTTTGTTCGTCATAACTTCCGGTCGTCACCGGAAGCACTTAAAAAATAATTTTTTTTACGCATCAAATTTTTTGTCGATAGAATAAATATATAAGAATAAATCTATACATAGGAAATCTCTGCGATGTAATATCAACAAAAAATTTCTACTTCCGGTGAGATATCTCAATTATCTCAGGTAGCTTTTTTAAAACACATTTTGTACCTGCGAGATCTCAGAAACTATAAGCGATCAAGACACGAAACTTTCATGGATGATAGACATTTGATTGAAGGTGTGTTTAACCGGTTTCATTTTGTCTTCCGTCACTTCCGGTCTATACCGGAAGAGTTAAAAAAATTGAGCTGTTTATCAGTTTAACTGTTTTCCTTTGATATATTTTAGTTAGATAAATGAAAAATAATGTACAAAAGGCAAGTATACAAGAAATATTGAATACAATTTACATTGAACACTTCCGTTTGCCCGTTTCCTGTCCAGAGACCAAAAATCTGATTTCGACGAAATCTCAAAAACAGTAAAGACTTGAACAACCAAACTTTGTGGGATGATAGACCTTTATATGTACATGTTTTTAAACTATTTTGTTGTGTTCGGCGTAACTTCCGGTCGTCACCGGAAGCACTACAAAAATTACGTTTTTTCTTTATTTATTTCTTTTACATGGAATGAATATATCAGTATACAATCTTAGATGTGTCATCTTTATAATGTTAAATTTTCAAATAAGTGTTACTTCCGGTAAGATATCTCAAATATCTCTATGTAGATTTTCTTTTTACAAATTTGATGCCCGCAAGATTTTTGTCACTGTAAGTGATTGAGACACAAAGCTTTCATGAATGATAGACATTTGATTGATGATATGTTTAGTGGGTTTTATTTGATCAACTGTCACTTCCGGTTTTCACCGGAAGAATTCAAATAAATCATATTTTTAACAAGTTTAACTAAATTTCTTGGGTGTTTCATGTAGCCTGATAAACAGTGATGTACGCTAAGCAAATGTACGAAAAATACCAGCTTTTTTTTTTATTAATCACTTCCGTTCGTTCCGTTTCCCGTGTCCAGACAAAAACTATTGTTTCAAAGAGATTTCAGACTTGGCAGAAATGTTAACAACCAAACGTTGAGGAAAGATTGACTGATGATTGTACAAATTTTTGTTTAGTTCGGCATTACTTCCGGTCGTCACAGAGAGTACTTCAAAAATTGATTTCTTTTTCAATCTCGTTGTTTTACATGGAAGTAACGTCTGGATATATCATTCACAATAATTTTCATATCAACTATTTTCTCTATGTGAGAGAAGCAATGTCTACGGTTTAATTGATTCATGTATATCAAAACGGAAGACCTTTTTGTTGCTTTTGCAACAAGAGTCTAGTTCTTTTTATTTTGTATAAATTAAGACCCATAAACACTTCTATACGCCTCATAGTATTGGTACTTATTTATAGATACTTACTTGTCACCATCAAACTGATTGTATTAGGGACAATATTTGGCCATAGACTTAATGAATTAATATAATCGAGTTTTGGACACATATTTCCTCTTTCTTTACAAAGAAGCATGGATAAAATTAGACCAAAACTAACTCCCTTCATTGTTTTTTAGTTCATAGCGCGTTTTATGACCTTAAAAAAGTCTTCAGCATATAAACAGTTTCTTGTTTGTGTTTTGGGCATCGCTATAGTTTTCCATCTGAATTAGAGGATTAGACAACAGATATGTGATAATTAGAAACAATATTTCTTCAAAATGTTTGCTATTTCTAAATACGTAGAATCTTATCATATAAAATTCTTTACATGGACTATGCCTGTCCCCGTGTTGGCAGAGGTGTTTCACACCTGCTTGCGTTGGCAATGGCTGTCAATTCAGGATGTAATCCTTCGACCTGTCGGTAAACACATTATATTTGGTCATTATCCAATTGTTTAAAGTGCGATTGTTTGCAAAACATGTAACGCTATATTCTTCTTTGCAATTTGCTGCAGTATGTGGACCCAAGTGATATGACATTAATGGAGCTACTAGGGGGAATGGATGTACGAGGTAAAATTTGTATCTTAGACGATTAAAGTTTGCCTTTGACAATAGAACTATATTGTGGTTGTTAAGTTTGGGTCCACCTCCTGCAGCAAATTGCAAAGAAGAATATAGCGTTACATGTTTTGCAAACAATCGCACTTAAAACATTTGGAAAATGACAATACAATATAATATAAGTGTGAATATCTCAAATGAATGTGCTTTTTTAAAGAAGAGCATGATTAAAATTTGAATGTGCTTTTGTAAAGAAGAGCTGCGAGTTTGAATTCTGAATACTTTTTCGAAACATTTCTCTACACGTGGTTGTTTACTCTGGCATGAATTAAAATGTCTTAATCCTTTTCTATCACGTTTATATAGTTCAGAGAACGATGCCATATCTTTTTGTTTTAAAAGATACACTTCAGTTCGATTGTACAGACATTTATTTAAAACATGTCGTCTTGTTAACCAGAGGTTGACTTTATCTTATTAAAAACACCATACAACCGTAATTTTTTTTAGTTGGTATTACTCCAATTGGTGTTATATCACTTGTATCTGAAAGCTGGCCTGGGAAAACCTCAGACAGAAAATTTACGAAAATGTTAAGTAAATTTAATTGTTCAGATGAGAATGACACTGTTATTGCTGATAAGATTTCACTATTAAAATTGTTTTGTTGTAAAAAATTGCCAATTGAATATTCCACATTCAGAGGTAGTACACCACAGTTCTCCACTGATGAAATTGTTAATACCTAACTGCTACTTACACACGTAAAAATACACACGTTAAAGAGGCATGGTCACGATTTTGGTCAAAAATTATTTTTCCGATTTAAATGTTTACAACGCTTCATTTAGACATCTTTAATAGGCAACCAACATGTGAGTGTCATAAGTTATAAGCAAGTTACAGAGTTTACAATTCTTTGCTATGTAAACAAAGCTTTTGTTTACATTTTGAACGTTGAAGTGAAAACTCCAGTTTTAGACCTAAAATGAATGTAGTAAACGTTAGAATCTATATATCTATGCTTAAAGCGAATACAAAGATGGAAACAATCAGCTGAAAAAGAACTTTAGCCGGAAAATTGAACTAATGTAAACAAAAACAGGGCACGAGCCTTTAAACTGTACTTTTGACTCTCAAATTTCATTTGGTCATTGGAAAGGCATTACAAAAGCAATGTAAATAATAAAAGCAGAATAATAGAATTTGATAAAAATTCGCGACCATCCCCCTTTAAGAAAAGCATTGGTAGAATTAAAAGTTTTCACATTTCGACATTTTGGATGGTATTATTTCACGTACACTTAAGCCTCTTTTGACCAATACTTTCCAGGTTCTTTGTTTGGTAAATAACCTTGATGTTTCTATGGTGAACAACTAGTTTGTCTCATACAGTACAAAGTAATAAAATGTACATGTATATTAAACAAAAATCAACAATATTTAAAGTTATTTTAACCTGCATTGGATATTTACCGGTAGTCATATTAATACTTTGTACATGATTATGCAGATCTTTATGTACAAGTACCGTCTGTCTGTCTGTCTGTCTCTCTCTCTCTCTCTCTCTCTCTCTCTCTCTCTCTCTCTCTCTCTCTCTCTCTCTCATTTTTTGTGTTTATATCTTTGATACTTGAATCAGGGTGTCAGAACGTCTATTTTGATAGTTTGGTAGATTAATTAGATCATTGAAAATCGTTTCATAGCTAACACAATGCTAATATTTTTGATTATTAAGATTAAGACAAATTTAAAGAAAATATCCGCTAGCTTTACGATTTTTACAAAACCAGGGAAAATAAACTTCTGGGGAGAATATATACACGGTGATCAAAACACACATTATTGTCACTAGATCTATAGTTGAATTCTTCATAATGTGTAGAATAATTAATTTAAGTTGAGTTAACCATTATACAAACATTTTACTACAGATACTATGACATTTTTGAACGTAAGAGCGAGGATACAAGTTTTCAGATCCATGATTTAATTAATTGATTTAAATATTGAATCTCGAATTTATAATCTCGAATCTCCTATTTTGAATGTCGTATTGTGAATCTCGTAGAAGCTTACTGGGTTTTCGTACTTTTCTACACAAAACGACATTTACACTATTTTTTATACGGTCATATCTTATACATGTATGCGAGACTTTGACACTATAGAAATGATTATGCTGCTTCGATACAGTACTCTCGGTGACGTTTAACATGTATGGGATGTTTGCAAAATTCATAATTGTGGTGTTAAATTAGATATTTTCTATGATGATACGCATAAAAAGAATTGTTGGTTAAATAATCAAACCTCTTAATTATTTATAATTACTCATATACCGAACTATACAGTTTTGTAATTTAAACTTTTAAATGTATGTATTTGGGGAGTTAATATAAAATAAAAAAATATGTATATAAAACAAGTACTCTGAGAGTATTGCATAAGCTATACACGTCCTCTACTGGTTTGTGGAAATTGTGAAAACAATGCACTGTTATGCAGAATATCGAACCCGAACATTAAAAAATTGGAATATACAAAATTAATTTTCTGGAAAATATTTCAACCAGACGCTACAAAAGTGTAAACTTGGTCTGTAGTGTACGAAAGCCGAGAAGGATCATTCGAGATTCGAAATACGAGATTCGAAATACGAGATTCGAGATTCGAAATTCGAGATTCAATATCTAAATTAACCAATCAAATCAAGGATCTGAAAATATGTATCCTAGCGACATCAAACTGTTCTAAATAAAAATCATACGTACATGCTCTTATATACAAATAAATGCTATGTTCACTTCTCCCTAGCTAACTAAATAATTATTTGTATTTACTTTTACACAGAATATCTAAGTAGACTAGTAATAATGCAGTGTGCTTCGCGGATCTAAGTGATTTTGTTTGCCCTGGTGCATTTCCACCTGATGCGTTTGAACCCTAAGGTATTTCACCACCAGTAATAGTTTAAAACCCGGGTTTATTCACCCCTTTTGTGTAAAACTGCGGTTATGGTAGAGAACTTCATAAGCGGAGCTAATTTTTTCTGTAGGGGGTCCTAGGCCAATTTTAAAAAAAATTACTATGTAAATTTAATAAGCTCCAATTTTCCCGAGGAGGGGGTCCAGATCCCCTGACCCCCTCCTTTCTAGATCCCCGCATGAAGATTAGTACATGTATCTAAATAATCTAAATATAAATAATCTGTCCTGTTTCACTAATAAATATAAGCATTACTAATCGTTTTTATGTATGCATACAGTGATACACTAGTACTATGATTATAAACAAATCATTGAGATATTATCACATCATACGGAATTATTAATACATACAATTTTTTTTTCCTTTCCCTCAGTAAACAACTTATTATGAGTCTTACTTTTGGAATTGTTTTCAATATAGAAGGATACCTACTCTCTACAATTAAAGGTAAGGATGATAGGGTGACAATTTGTTCACATTGCCGATTTCTTGTGCAGAGAAAAGTAAAACCTTTTATTTGATTGTGCATGAATATTTCAAAATTAATTGTTGTACATATATTTTGTTATAATTCATTCATTGATATATCAACAAGAAAGAATAAAAGCATATGTTTCACAGCCAAGTTAAGTTTCTCTGTAGTTTCCTACCCCCCTACCCCCACCGCACGAAAATTGACAATAATTACATATAAGTCATACAAATGTTTACTTTTTTGTAAGTAAGCACTGCACACAAAGATGTGTGTATTTAATATACTACTACATTACACTTAGCCAGATAAAATGTAATCAGGATGAAGCTACAAGGGGTGAGTGGTGCAAATTTACCAATTTGTCGCCATACACACAGAACACCAAAGAAAGAAACTGTGAGTGGTGTGTGGAATGCATAAAAGATGGCGGCAAATTATCTCAAATAATCAGTGCAAAAACCCACAAATAGGCTGTTATTTGTTACATATCCTGCAAAAACATTGATAAAAAATGGTATCGTCCCATAACATAGCCGATTAAGTTAATGTGTACATATGGTCAACGTACATGTAATTCTAATATACAAGAAGGCGGACGTATCAGGCGGGGATCCAGAAAATTGAATTTCAAAAATAATCGGTTGAATTACATTAAATGCTTTGAAAATTGTTTTAAACTATCGCACGGGTCAAAATGCGTGATAGAAGCTATGTACAGTGTAATTGGAAACTTTCATTTTATATCAATATGTAGTATTACCTATTATAACAAATGAGAGTATAGCACAACTGCCACAAGCAATACATGTCCTTTACCGGCACCACCTCCCTCCCCATAAAAAATGAAACAATTGTCGTTTTATTAGCTAAAATGTGTGTGGTTCAAGATTTTTCTAAAGGACATACCCGATTAGAATTGAAAAAGAGTCGTACGTTTAAAACTAATTTTTATATTAATTTGCCGAGCCAAATAAAAAAAAACCTGGAAAACGAAGAGAAAACAAAGTGGGGACAGAATAACTGACAAATTAATTAGGACTATACAGCCCCCCCCCCCCCCCCCCCCCCTCTTGAAATGTATATACTGAAAACAGATTATTGGCGTACAACGTCCACACACAATTTAAAGAAAATTTCATGGTTTTTTTTTTATCATTTTCGCTAGCTAATGTAAGACATCACCCAAACCCCCTCACGGAAAAGGAAATGCTAGGTGGTGAGCGAGAGAGAGAGAGAGAGAGAGAGAGAGAGAGAGAGAGAGAGAGAGAGAGAGAGAGAGAGAGAGAGAGAGAGAGAGAGTCGATGTAAATCACAGGTGCGCTAACACCGTTAAAATTAAAGCTTGCTAGTTGGTCTGCCCTACCCTAGCTACCTCCTCTCTTTTCTCGTTTTAGAGGCTTAATTATTGTCTATATATGCTTGTAACAAATCAAATCAATTTCAAATTCTAAATCAAACTGAACTTGACACTACAAAACTCTCTCTGTCTCTCTGTCTCTGTCTCTCTCTCTGTCTCTCTCTCTCTCTCTCTCTCTCTCTCTCTCTCTCTCTCTCTCTCTCTCTCTCTCTCTCTCTCATATCGACAATGGCATTGTCATACCCTACAATACACTATTCTTATCTGGATTTTTGTCTTTGAGGTTGTAAATCATTATATCTTCTATGGTTTAAAACTTTATCATAACCTATATTTTGACATGTCGATTTTTTCATTGAGTTTCGTTTCATAGCTAAAACATTTAGATTAAACAGATCTTTCTTCGCGAGCCGATTTTTACACAGTTGGGGCGAATACACTTCGGGTTAAAATTGTTCGGGGGGAAATATATACAGGGCAAACAAAACCACTTAGATTCGGAAAGCCAACAATGTTATTTCTAATTTAATTGTTTATACCGTGTGGGGTTAATTCATCAATGTTGATTTAACCATTTTATAACCACTATATAAGAGCTATTAAGACATTTATTTGTACGAATGATCTTTATTTAGAACAGTTTGATGTTGCTAGGATACAGGTTTCAGATCCATGATTTGATTGGTTAATTTAGATATTGAATCTCGAATTTCGAATCTCGAATCTCGTATTTCGAATCTCGTATTTCGAATCTCGAATCTCGAATGATCCTTCTCGGCTTTCGTAGTAGTTTGACATTTTGAAGCTGTTCAGCAAATTTCATATTATTCCTCAAACGCATAAAGAAAAAAAGTGTGGAAAATTGAAGTGGGACAGACAGACGGACGGACAGACAGACGGACAGACGGACAGACGGACGGACGGACAGACGGACAGACGGACGCAGAGGAAAGCTATAGTTCCCTCCGGTAAAAACCGGTAGGGGACTAAAAATATGACTGTAAATTAACTAAAGTCTTGTATTTTTTATTATTATATATTGCCATTGTGTAAGTTGCTATTATCAGCCTATCTCGTCTTTTATTTAAAATTACATGTACACATAATTTTTTTTTAAAATTAATAAATTTCTTTCCATCTTAACAGTCTTTTAGCTTTCATTGATTTTATTTGAACATATTTTTATTGTACAAAATACAATTGGGATTGGGCACAAGTTCTATAACTTAGACCGCCCTCTCCCAATACAAAGATATGATACAAAATATGTGTACACAACATAAATAAAGGTCAGTGGATAGAATGGACGTATACATAAATGCAATTGACATGTATATAGTAAACAACGGTGTACTAGTAGTTATAAGATCAGTTAAATCTTTCAGTATTTTTGATAAAATTATAAACTAATGTAAATAAATGCTTGTTTTCATTGTCACTTATTGAACTGTCACCCCAAAGTAAAACATGAGTATTGACAATGTTAAGATTTACAATTTGAAAAACGTCATTAAATAGAACATTTCTAGCATCTTTATATTTATTACATGTGAAAAAATAATGGTAAGTATCTTCGAGCTTACCACACGAACAGAGTGGACTGTTGATAATATTACATCGAAATAAATCATTATTTAGTGCACAATTGTGACGAAGTTTAGTGTGAATGATATTCAAAAATCTATCCCCATATGTAAAAAAATTAGGTCTAGTTCTACATGTAAGTACATTTTCATTTTTGACAGAAACATGTATTTTTTCCTTAAAAATGCGAACAGAGTCGCTTCCACGGACATCCGTTGAAAGCGCATTCCATTCATCAACAACAGTAGGAACAAACGAAGATTTATACAATTCCAAACGACATTTTGGTATAATGTAATTATGTGCATTTCTGGTAGAATAGTTAGATACATTAGCACGCTTATTTGGAAAAATATCCATTACATAACTGGGTAAAAGGTTTCGGTCAATTTTATACATTGTTTTTAGCCTGGATATTTTCCTTCTACTATAAAGCGTTTCCCACCCTGTTTCAAAGTAAAGAGATTCCCGAGATGCAAAAATAGGTAAACCTGTAACAATTCTTGCTGCAATCAATTGTATTTTTTCTAATTTGTCTGAATCATTAATAGAACAACCGCCCCATACATCAGATGCATATTCTAACTGAGGCCTTATAAATGAAGTATATAATAGTGACAGTGATTTTCTATTAAGTTTAAATTTAAGTTTTTTCATTAATCCCAATTTCTTTTAAGCATTTGCTATAATAGAATTTATATAAGATGACCAGGAAAGGTCCTCAGAAAATATAACACCTAAGTGTTTATGGGTGGGTACGAATTCAAAATCGCATCCTTGAAATTTTAGCGTAGGGGTTACTGTGTTAGGTTTATTACTAAAATAAACAGCCTTAGTTTTTGAAGGATTAAAATTTAAAAGCCATTTCTTAGACCAAGCCTCTAAAGTTAAAAGATCCCGATTAAGATAAGATTCCATATCGTGTACATTAATTGCAGCATGTTGAAGGCTATTATCATCTGCAAAAAGTCTGCAAAATGTTAACATGTTATCTGCTATATCGTTTACATAAATAAGAAATAACAATGGACCAAGGACAGAGCCTTGAGGCACTCCGGCATTAATAGACTTAATAGACGACAGCACTTCACGATACATAACCCTTTGCTTTCTATTTACAAGGTAACTATTAAACCATTTGAACAGATTTCCAGTAATACCATAGGTATGGAGTTTAAACAATAAACCTTTATGCCAAACGCGGTCAAATGCTTTTGACAAGTCGCAAAAAATCATACAACAAGATTGACCTTGATCAATTGCTCTTAAAATAAGGTCGTACGTTTCTATTAGCTGATAAACAGTAGAGTGACCCGGTAAAAATCCAGCTTGATACTTATAAAAAAGATTATTATCATGAAAAAAGTTATATACATGTCTAAAAATAATTCGTTCCATTATCTTAGAAACACAACTTAATAAGGAAACAGGTCTATAATTCGACATTTGTGATGAGTCGCCTTTCTTATATAAAGGTAAAACATTGGATATTTTCCAGGAGCTTGGAAATGTACAGTTTTTTAAAGAACGATTAAATAATGAACATAGAGGCTTTGCTATAGTATACATAGTATTCTTAAGCATTTTATGACTTATGTTATCTGGCCCCACAGCTTTGTTTACTTGAATGATTGAAATAATATCTATCACATCTTGTTCAGAGATACATACATCACAAATAAAATTGTTGCATTCAGAGTTGAATTCAGGTAATCTAGCGTCATTGTCGTCTAAACATGAAATGGAGGAAAAATAATCATTAAGAACCCCAGCCTTTTCTGTATTGGTATAAGCTATTGATTGATTACCGTTTTGTAAGGCAAATTGCAATGGGGGAATTTCGGTAGACATTTTAATATCAAAAACATTCTTCAATAATCTCCAGTATAATTTGGAATTATTTTTACTGGAATCTAAAAGATTAATTTCTAAATTGTTATAATAATTGTCAATTGCATACTTTTTCATATTGTTAACTTTATTGCGTGATTTTTTAAACTTTTGCATATCTAAAGCGTTTCTAGAATTTATTGCAATCTTCCTTAAACGGTTTCTTTGTCTAATTTCTTTCCGTAAGGCTGAGTCAAACCATGGTTTATCTTTGGGTCTGATAGTTACAGTTTTTTCGGGAACAGATTTCCTAATATGCGATAAAAATGTTTCTGAAAAATTGTTGGCAGCTTGATCTACATCATCGGCCCCCATTATTAATGTTTCCCAATCTGTGTGTGTAATAAGAAAATTAAGTTTATCAAAATCCGCATTTTTGTAAAGCCAAACTTTGCGCTTGTAAGCACTGTTTAGATTTAAATTACTTTTAACATAAATATATGTAGCTTTGTGGTCACTAATAGTATGATGCACATCTAAAACTCCAGAGTCGAAAAATGAAACGTCACGTGTTACTAGAATTGGGTCGATGAGTGTGCTCGTGTTTTGTGTGACTCTTGTCGGTTCGGTGATTATGTTTTCTAAAAAGTGACTGGATAGTAAATCTTTGACCAAGTGAGTGTGTGGGATATTTAAAAAATCAACATTTAGATCTCCAACTACAATAATCTTGTCAAATTCATCATAAGCTTTTTCAATGGACCAAGACAAATTTCTCCAAAAGAAGTTATCGCAATTTGGAGGCCGATATGTACAACAGAGCAAAATATTGCAGGTAGGGTCACTTATTTCAACCCAAATGCATTCAATATTTGTTGGTTCTAAATCAATGCGTCTTTTCACTCGTAGTGAGTTTGATATATATACAATAATACCCCCTCCAAAACTATTCCTGTCTTTGCGAAAAATTGTATTAAAACCATCAATAAATACATTTCGGTCTGGAATGGAGGAGTTTAAATGAGATTCCGTAAAACATAAGATATCAAAATCTGAGACTAAACTAAGTAAACTGTCTAATTTGTTTCTAATACTTCGAATATTAAGAGCATGTCTACGAGAAAACCATGCAAAAGGTGGTGGGAGCAAGGTTCTCTGATCAACTTCATATTTTGTGTGTAACAGTGTGCATCTATATGAATTTATTTGCCACAAATTTTTTTTGATGTGGTCAGTCTACACTTGGTTCTGCAGCACTGTTACTAAAAATAGCATTTTGACCCTTTTAAGAATAAAATTTTGTATAATTTACCAAATTGATGTTAAGAATTCTGAGTTTAGTTTAAATATGAATTCAAAAAGTCATTTAGAGTTAACACTAACAAGGTACACTTGTGTAATTCATTTTGTGAGAATTCCCATATATTCTTTCTGTTAAGTGCAGATAGGTCACGAATCTGGCATGTTTCCAACTTTTTGTAAAATTGTGAAAATATACATTTTTTAAATGCTTAAAAGTCAGAAAATGGCACTTTAAATTCACTAAATCTGTTTCTAGTTATAAAAGGACATTTATCTTTACAATATATCATAAATCTGTCTTTGGACTCTCAATAATATTGCAAATATATTGTCTTAAAGTTGGACATTTTTCTACTTTTAAAACTTTCCAGAATCTGTAGTTTGGCATAAGCTTTACATTGTAACATGTATATTATGGGGAAAAAACCAGACATATTCGCGAGCCAAACAATATTTTACTGAACTGAAGGATTGCTTCAACACATTTCAGGTTTTTTTTTAAATCAATGCCATTAAAACACGAGAAATCATGGGAAAATGGGAATTTGAATATACATGTAAGCTGAATTGGACTTGGCGTCGGAAGCAAATTGAAAGTGGGGGGGGGGGGCTTGACTAATTCTTAGAAATATTGGGGAAAAAAACTAATTCCCCAAATCATGGAAATCCTAATCCGTGGGGGGGGGGGGGGGGGTATACCTATACAAATCTTACCTACCAAAATGTTTTTCCCCAAATCATGAAATTCCTAATCCGGGGGGGGGGGGGGGGGGGGGACTAGTATGCCTGTGACTCCAACTTCTCAATCTTTCAAGGTAAATGTAGGAACAATTATCTTTACTGCTAGAAAAAGTGGGGGGGGGCTGAATCCTCTATGATGCTAACTTTGCAGAAAAAGTGGGGGGGGGGGTGCTAAGCCCCCCCCCTAGACCCCCCCCCCCCCGGTTCCGACTCCTATGACATTAAGACAAGCAGAGTGCCCATTAGATACATAAATGAATAATTACCGGGGCAAAAGTACTGAAATACTTAGAGCCGGGCTCTTTTGGTGTGTAATTTTACATATTGTTTACCACAGATTGACAATCTCTCTCTCTCTCTCTCTCTCTCTCTCTCTCTCTCTCTCTCTCTCTCTCTCTCTCTCTCTCTCTCTCTGTGCATGTATTATGTATTGATCATTTCATTTTTTATACTTGAACTAGTGATTTTTTAATTCAGGAAGTAGGACCAAATTTCAACCAACCCCCCCCCCCCCCCCCCCCCCCCAACAAGCAAACAAACAAAAACAAAAAACAAAAGGTTCACCTCCATGAAAAAATGATTAAACATATCTTTGTTGAATTTAACAGAATGTTTTTAAAAATGTGGAAGTGGTGTGGTATCAATTGCCATTGAATGTCCATCACATTAAATGATCATAGAATAAGGTAGATTTGGTAATTATTTTTGTCCGACAGTATAAAGGATTGAACTTTTATTGTTTGAGGGGTAGAGGGACCCGATATCAAGCCTGAAAAAATGTTAATAAAAAATATGATACATCATAAATTACACTTAAAATTAGTAAATATCAGCAGAATATCAGCGTAATATAATATAGAGACCATTTTATTAGCATTTCATTTTTTCAATTTTTTTTTAATCACAAGACAATAAGAGAGTGTAAAAATTTTGACTTTTTTATTAGACTGCTTCATAACTCTGGGACCAGGTCTTCTTATGATGGGTTATAATTAAATAACATCCCAATAACAATCCCACAAAAACAAGTTATGATGTCTATTTTAATATTTGGGATAACTTTTTTATACCGGTAGTTTATGTTTGTATTCATCTGTGGTTTTCGCAGGTTGAGATCCCCGGGGGAAAGGGTAACCTAACACCTCATTTTTTCTTTACACCTATATTTTAATTTTAAGAAAAGATACAAACTTTAATTTTTCCAAGAGGAGATCAATTGCTAATAGAGAGGTAGGGAGTAGACCTCTCTATTAATTTCAGATGTACTTACTGTGTTACATTCTCAAGAACTTAAAAAACCCTGGCCCCCTCCCCGTCATTTCAAGATTCCATGAAGTCTAACCTTAACATCTAAAGGGTAATTTTTAGATGGCCAGTGAAATGTACACGAATAGAAATGTGATGTCTATTGCAACAGACTCCGATGATAACGATGAAAAAATTGCACGAGGCATTCCTTGTGAATTCCGAATTATTTCAACATAGAAAGAATAATCTTAGCGTGAACAGGCTACGCTCAGGTCATACCCCATTATAAATTAAATCTTTGTAAGAAATCAGTTCTCGTTTTTGTGGATTTTTTCGAGTAAAATATGATAATCTGTGAATGAGATTATCTTGGAAAATTTCCCCTTCATCTATTTTAATTGTACTTCTATCACAAGTTTGTATATTTTGATTAAAATTCGTCCAAATGTGCTGCTTAATTATATTGGGACAGAAAATAGCAGTTTATAGACTAGATACAAGTCTCCATCAAACTTCAATATGTATGTGATATAGTGAATAACACTAACAAGATGGGGCAATTTTTTTGCAATTAAAATCATTCATATCATAACATATATTAACAACACTCACAGCATTTCTCAATACTTACACATGTAGCCTGAACTTGAACTTGTATAGCTTTGTCAACATTCTGACTAGTTTACCTTCTCTACAGAAGAGCGCAACAGGGGAGACAATTCTAACAGTAGTAATGAAATGCAAATGTAATGAAAAAGAATTATATGAGAAACAATGATATCCACTAATATTTTTTTAATTAAAAGCAAAATAGGGAGTTTTTTTCATGTTAAATTACAAATATTGACTTAAGTGGATTAAAATCACTTGTAAAATAAAATTTCAAAAACCAAAAAAAATTTATTTTATTTGAAAATGGGATGTTTTTGTTAATTTATTACTTTTTAGTCCTTGAGGGTCCAAAGATGGATTTTATATATTTGTAACATTACATCAAACAGTTTCGTATTAACACAAAATTTCAAAAAATAATATGCCATTTTCTGAGAAATTCTTTCTGAAAAATTGACAAAAATGTATAATTATCATTTCTTGGCATCCTGCCAACATTTACACCCTTGGGACTTCATGGTGTAAATAGATATATGAAAAAAAATATGCAACGATTAAAGGTTTGAACTTCCTCTTTAAGAATATAGTCTTATTTTTTTCAAACATTGTTTATACATTTTGTAATTAATTACTGAATTTGACAATTTTTCTCTTAACTTTTTTAGATTTTAGAGGCTAATTAACCAGAATGCAATACTGGCCGTTACTATAAATAGAAACATTCAGTGCAAAAACAAACATCATATATCTGACTCTAGATGGGTATCCTTCAAATCTATGATAAAATTCTGTTCATTCTTGAGACTTGCTGCCGCAGCTTTTTTCCATATTTGCATGGTTTTCTCATAGACATGCTCTTAAGATGAAATATGTCTAAAGTATATTGTGTACCAGTGCAAGGCCCAGGGTTTGTCTCAATATCTCCTGATAGAAATAATAGCATGAAAATGACTTGAAAAAAATAATTAATAACTAAAGAGTGTTGCGCAAGACACATTGACAATGTTTTATACAAGTTTCCAAACCACAATAAGTATTGAAGTAAACATTTGAAAAGTGATCTTAATTGAAACAGATTAAGATAAAAACATTTTTTCACACACCGTACACAACAGTAAAATAGCCCAATCGCGGCTCGGTATTGTTCTATTGTGTCACCCGCCATTGAAAGACATGTTGATTAACGTTATTGAAACTATGAGAGAGCACTGCGATTGAAAAGACAGGTGTGAATTCATACATGTACTGAACGACCATGACCTTCGTTGCGTAACATCAAGACAAAAGTTGAAGGTAAAAACACAGTAAGCAAACACTTGAAAAAGTGTATGCAAACAAATAAAGAATGCAAAGTGAAAAACAAGAAAGGAACAAATGAACAAAAACAAAAAAATGTAGAAAATAAGAATAAACATTATGGCATCAAGAACAATATTGGTCAAAAACCAAATTGATTGGCATTGGAGAAAAAATGGGAAAGTATAAATTTATAGGTTTACACAGTTATAATACTACTATATAACAAACAAAAATGTAGCTATGCAATTTAACCACAACTATTAGATTGGTTGTACATATAAATACAAATTATTTTCATACATCTGCAAATACATGTATCTACTTTGAAGACACGATATTTAGAATATCACACATAACTGATTGAACATTGTATCTAATTTATACTATACATTGTTCACATGGGTTTGTGGTTCAGAAGAGAGTACGGAATTTGCGCTTTAGCCTCGTTGTTCGTCACTCGGTAGCGGCGCGATTTTGTGCAGTTCACTGATAGATTTGATCAAATATTTTTGACCATTTTCGGACAGTTTAGTGAAAATTCTCCCGTCGTTGGTCCAGAAAGAGTGAACTTTACGCAAGCGTTTAGCAGCTGACAGTTCGTGTATGATTCCTTGTCGGTATCTGGTGAGGTCCTCGGTCACAAAGATATCGGAATTTTTTAGTTTACTCTTAGCTTTGTATACTGCGTTCTTTGTTTTCCAATTTTGGAAACGACAAATAATTTGGATGCCCCCATGGTTGTTTCTGTTTCCAATGGGATGGGAACGAAAAATATCGTTTTCGGTTATTTGGATCCCCAGTTTTTCTCTGCAAATATCTTTAATAATACTGTCCGTGCTGTTGTTGGAGTTTGGTTGGGGACAGTTGTGAAATCGTAATGAGGTTCTTCTACTATATTGTTCCAATTCATCCATTGATTCTTCGAGACCCCATATTTGTTGTTGAAGATCTTGATTTGATTTTTCAGCATTTTTAAGTTTGCCGTGTAGTGTGTCTATTTCATGATTTTGTTTATCAATTGTTTCGGACTGACTTTTAATTGTATCGTTTAGTGACTGGAATGCATTCTCTACTGCACTTTTTAATGTTGGCATTATAGCTTCAGCCAATACAGGGACGAGTTGGTTCACTAGGTTTTGGTTTTTGAATGCCCCAAATATTATGTCCGGTAGACTAAAGGTAAAGCTTTCATTGCTTAGTTTATTTTCCGCTGTAAAGAAAATGGTATTTATTTCATCTGTTTTTAACAGAACAAAATTAGAGATTTAGAATGCAATGTGGTGATAAAAATCATTATTCAAGGTCAATCGTCACCAGAAAAAAATACGAAACAGAAGCATTGCAAACACAGACCTTTACAAAAATTAGAGTTAGGATCAGGTGCCATGAACGAATGAGCATTGTCACACGACGTGTGCTTTTGTCGTAATAGGGAAAGTGAGGAAAATTTGTAGGCAATTCAGAAATTAATAATTGCCTAACAAACCGTATGAAAAATGTCAGTCAGCATTCGACCTAGTGGAAGATTGTATTTGCTGACAAGGTCGTTGTATCGACCATAATACGAAATGATGACTTCAATCGAGACTGTTTATAATCTTGTTTTATCAAGTTGAACTTGTTTGAACTTTAATTTCGTAGCTTTCATCTTTTAGAACATGTTGATATGTAAAGCTTGTTCTTGCGTATTGAATCAATTGAGAAACTAAAACTCAAAATACAGGTGATGAAGGCATGTTGCTACAGAAGTACGAAAAGTCCACTATAGTGTAGTCTGACTAAACACGCTAATATTTATTACGGGTCCCCTCAGATACCTTGCTGAGGTGTTTGGTTTTTATGATAATTGTTTAAGATATATACTAATTTTTCTTGTCGCTTCCCTAGCGTTTATTGATTCAAAACTCAATTAAATATAAATATTTGAATGTATGGGCCCTCGCCGCAATCTATGCGTCGCTCCGACACACCCCGTGGCTTCTATCAGTCACTTCAAGCGTCCCGTCGCTTATATCGGTCACTTCAAACAACCCGTCGCTTATATCGGTCACTTCAAACAACCCGTCGCTTATATCGGTCACTTCAAACAACCCGTCGCTTATATCGGTCACTTCAAACAACCCGTCGCTTATATCGGTCGCTTCAAACAACCCGTCGCTTCTATCGGTCACTTCAAAGCAACCCCACGAAGCACCCTCGTAACTGATTACTAATGTCTACCCGCTGAATCTAACAAGCAACGCTCACGAAGACAAGTTGCTTCTATACGCCAGTATTATTGTTCTGCAAATCGCTGAGCCATATTGACTTACCAACAATAAGCTTACCTGGGAGTATTCACTTCAGCGTCTACACTGCGACTGACTACATACTCACGGCATCTCGTATTTATACCCTTTGATCACGTGATCTGAGATACCCGGAACAATCAAAGAATCGGGCGTTTGGGACTTCAGAGTGTCTCTCGGAACTCATCATCCATTTTCATTTACCATTTAAGTTAATATAGAATAATAAAAATTATCACGTTTATAAGAACTTCGTTGTTAGGTTACCATTAATGTGGGGGTTTTTTTTAGAAAAAGATCTCAAAACGAAACACCCCGAATCTATTCTATCTTTTAGTTCAAGTTTACTTGGATATATTAACATAAGTATGGAAGTAACAATTGTTAATTGATAATACGTAGTCCATATATCTAAATGTCTAGATATATCACGAAATTGAGGTTAATGTTAAAAGTCACTAAGTCAGATTAACATTCAGATGGGTAATTTCAACATGTTTCATATATATTTCTATTGCTTCTATTTGTTGGGACTATAAAATGCCTTTGAATCCTTCACATTTTAAAATATTTTGCATAACAGACCCCACCTGTTCCATCAATTGATCGCTGTTGTCTGCGATAAAATACCTGTTCAAAAAAGCGGGCGCTCACGAGTGGTCTCCAACATTTCCCGTGACACGTATTTTGGCAAACGTAGCACCTGCTTTTTTTAATAGGATTCTTGTGTAACAAATACAAACGCTAATATTGAAGACAACTTTAAAAAACTAGAATAGTATTTAAGTTAAGATAATTGTAACGGTCAATGCACTTCTGAAAGAAGTTTTAACTATTATGTCTGACTAAATAAAACCTATTTAAATGCAAAACAATGGAACTCTAGACCACTTTAAACCTAAAATATACCAAACTTCAAAACAGAACACGCAAACATTTTATTTTGCGATTGAAATCTTATTAAATCCCATTGACATCTAGCTTGACATAACTGAATTTACTTAGATAGGACAGACTGGAGAAATACACTTGGTAAGTACAAGAACTCGTTTTCTTGCAAAAAGCAAAACATGTTGTAACGATATAACTTAAATGATACATCTACTGGGAAATGATCAACATACAGGCGTCTGTTCTTTCAAACTTCTGTCAACAGATTTAAATTAAAATCCAATATCTTATTTGTCAATTACTTCTATATCAAAGAAATATGATCAGATATCGTTTATATTTTTAATAATAAACCTTCGTTTTGATCATGCGACACTGCAATCAAATTCCCGAGTTCTGTGACGCAAACTCTGTCAATGGCATTAGGTTTCATGCAATATATTAGTCAATAAAACCATATTTGAATGTTAATTAAACCACCGTGTTCTTAGACAATCGACATGCAATCTGTAAACTTTTTATTCAAAGTTTATGAATGATATTTTAAATTTGCTAAGAGTGGTGTGTAAATAACTTTCTTTATTGTATTTACAACTACACTTTTTGGATCTAGAACAGGTATCTGTTGGGATGAAAAATGTTTGATTAAGAAAATTATTTTGATATTCTTTTCTATTAAGAACTAGACGAATACTTTTCAATCATGAACTTTTTTTTCAGGTTGAAAACATTTTATCAGCACCTCGAATGACAACAACCTTTCGAAGTGTATGCAAATTTCTAAAGGGGTCAAAATGTGTCTTGACACAAAATTGTGTCTTGTAATATTAGGATTTTTCTGTTCCTCTATCATTGTTCTGAACAATTGCGTAAGTAAACTTTTTACTTCTTCTATGCTTGTTTAATACACAATCTTAGTAGCGTTATTGTTGATACAAAATTAAATAAATAAATTGTTGCTTCAAATGTTTTCTGTGTCTTTAAAGTATGAAGAAGTTAATCGGTATATGTAGAAAACTTACTACAGTCGAACATAAATACTTAGCTTTTGTCTAAAACCGTTCTTACTTTCCACATGTGGAGAAATAATTATTATTATTGCGCGTCAAAGGCATAATGATTCAATAGTTGAAATAAGATATATTGAGGAAATGTGGATATATTTATGAGAGAGAGAGAGAGAGAGAGAGAGAGAGAGAGAGAGAGAGAGAGAGAGAGAGATATTTCATTTTTAATTGGTGAATGTGTAAAGCTGTGTGGTGCATTTTTTTGGCTATCAGTATTACAGTATTAAATAATTGTCTACACACACCAATTATCTGCGAAGGCTATAACCTTTTGACTATTAACACAAGAGAATTGGTATCCTTTCAATGTTAAAAATATTCGAAGTTATTAAGAATAATTTCTTTATGGGAACATATCCAAATGCATCTTGGACATGGTCAGAAAAGAGAACCGTTTGAATTTGTTGCCTCAATGATTAAGTTTCTTCAATCTGTATATTATGCATATGTATCGATTATTTACAACACTAACTTCAGAGATAATACTGAACAAAATGCATACCTGTTTAATTTTGATTTGCAAAAACATAATGATTTTATTTATATCATTATCAAAGTCATAATACAGCCATACCCACCTCAACGTTTGGGGGAGGGGTTAGTTTGAAGTGAAATAACGCGGACCCTTTTATGTCAATTTTTTAACAACAAACCCTGCATTTTATTTTCGTATTGCAATACAATTGTAAATGAACTAATTGAGCGGAAAAACTGTCGCAATGTCTATTATGATAAACATTCATAGCGTAGCCATCGTTTAAAAGCGTACAAAAATTTGATATAAATTGGAACCAACCAGTTTTAAAGTTGACACTCGACATGTATCTTGTTAATTCATTTAAAGATACCGATATTCAAAAGTAAATGGAAGCATGGCTAATGTCGAGAAAAATCTTAATACGATGTTTGTAAAATATAATATATATCTTCATTGTCTATGAGGACGATTGCAAGTTTGTTGTCCCTGGAAACAGCAATTATTAGGCAAGACGGGAATAGTTACTGTCGAGGGAGACAATAACCTCGCTATCGTTTAATAAATCAGTAAATGTGTATTATATGATTTGTCGGCAATGCTGTGTCTAAGTTATAGTAATGTAATATATTTTGAAAATACATGTACTTGTTAAAACTCCAAAGAGAACGTGACCTACTTTCATCCCCAATTTTTACCCCAATACTAAGCACCCCTCCCCCTTTCCTTATATCATGTGTCGTATACAATGTCTTTGAAAAATCTAAACCAATAAGACATTCAATTACAAGTAAGTCAAACTTTAGATCAACAAACTACTCATTAATACATATGTTATTTTGTTGAATTTTAGGTATCGAACCAATATAATTTATCAATATATGCTTTGAATGCATATTGAACCGACCTTTAATTATTACATGGTACACGTAGACATTTTTAAAGGTAGAACAAGCGATTAACATCATGTTTTTCACAGTTTACCTTTTAAAATATTTTACGTCATGCTACTTAATTAAATCTAGATAGGAAGATAGCATACACTGTTCGCCGACTGGAAACGTCTTTTCATATTACGAAACTATTTGTACTGGTCTCAAACAAGCATGCCAGGAATGCCTTTGTTAGCAAATACAACCAAACTGCTTATTCTTTTTAAAGTGCGTTGCCGCAATGTTCATCTGAAACTACGGAATATATCCAACTTGTTTATTATGCTGGTTCGACACATGTATTATGTTGAATCTTTTTTGAAGTTTTAAATATTGACATTTTGAGACTTAAAGTTCAATAAAAGAAATGCAGTCATCCCTTAATATATTTTGTAGATATGAATTTGTTATAAAAGAAAATGACGATTTTAATACAAAAACAATATAATGTTTAAATCAGTTTTATATAGATGTAAACTTATTTGTTGAAAAATAATTGCTATTGGATTTGCTAAATATTTATCTCAGATGGTTATCTAATGTATTTTACCTGTGTATATGTATTGTAAACAAAGATAAACGCTGTTCTGCATGTACTGTAATTGATTTGAGTGTTTATTCATTACATGTTTACAAGTAATGGTAAGAGTGCAACACCATCTCAAATTAGTTAATAGTTAATAGAAGATATTAATCATAGATATGACAAACGAAAAATTAACATTAACTCATAATTTTTTTTGGCAATATAGGCCTCGGTTGCTTACAAAAAAATGAGCCAAGCTTCAAGTTATACCTAGTTGGGCACCCTCTAAAAATTGCATGAATGGTGATCCAAGGGAACAGATGCTTACCCTC